>NC_040013.1:30523930-30794284 GCF_000972845.2 Larimichthys crocea
ACAGACAGTGGTTTCAAAATCAGAAAAACAGATGTTCGGTTAGGCTGAAATCAAGTGACTGTGAGGACTATAGCATATGATTCACACCGCTTTAATGCTCATTAAACTGTTATGTGACTCATCATGGCCAGTATGGAAGCATTTGTTAATGTTTCTCCACTCATTTATTCAACTTTTTCCTTTAATTTTTCATTTACAGTAACATGGATTACAGCATCACTCCAGATTTGTACTGACAGGTCAAAACAAGCTTTTTAACAGCTCCCATGTGGCGCTGTACTTCATGCTACAGTAAGACGGAGGTGTTTTAATTGGGAAGCAACTCATCTCATATCTCACTCACATTTCCATTCATTCGAGTCAAAGTTAGCCCATCTGCCTCGTAGTTTTTTGAGAGGCGTAAAGTGTCTTCAACTGAAGGAGGGTCATTCATAAGCTTCACGTTTATGTTTTACTTTAACTTTCATTGCCAGGATGAATAATTACACACTTGTACCAGGAAAATATGAGATGTTTTTCTTGTTCTTTTGGGTTAAACTGCATATAAATGATGTTCTAAAACTGGATCCAAAGCATAATTAGGTTAATGCTTATTTTGAATTTCCCAAAAAAAGCATTTTCTGTATAAGTGTTGTTATTTTTCACTATTACTACTATTACTACTTGTGGTGCATCCATCATTGTTTCTCTTACGTTTTATTACCAGATGTTAATGCCACAGGAGGACCTTATCTTCTGTAAACAATCATTTTTTATAAGTAGAGAAAATTGTAACCATGGAAACTAACCTTGAAGAATAAATGTGTGCAGAACACAGTCCTTGACACCCTTTGACTCACTGAATCCAGACTGCCTTCATTTACCAGGAGCATGTTGTATGAATGTGCTGTGAAGCACAGCATCAGGGATATGCCCCGGTGACGTGGAGCTGAATAGCTGCTTGCTCATATTTAAAAGGAAGACATCCACTGTTCTCTGGACTGAAACCTCTGCATAATACGCCACAGCATACTTCAGCGTCATTGTTAGGGGTGTCATTGTTGTCAGCTCTTGTTATAGGCCACAATGGGCACGTCCACGCTGGTGTTTAGAGAAGTGTTCACATTTTTTTTAATGTAAGGCTCCAGACGGTGGTGATTTCAGATCAAAGGCGAGAGAGAGAGCGAAATATTTGACAAAACACACAGCACAACATTCACAAAATGATCTGTGCTCAAAGAATTCAGAGAAATGGGAGCAGAGAATGGGAGGCAGGACTGTCTGAGTGGCTTCAAAACCCAGAATCTGTTATGGATTATTGATTTTCCACATAAAATTACTGTCAGTCAAGTTGTCAGCTGGCCTGCTCCGAGTATGACATCAGATAATTTGTACTCAAATCCATCAATACCTGTCTTGTCTTGTCTGTATCTGCCACTCTTGTTTTCTTCAGGAGTGTGGCATTTCAGTTATTGTGCTTAGTTTAATATTTAAGTTACTACTTATCATTTCAACACATTAATCCTGTTTCCGCTTGGTTTTAGAGTTAATTTCCTGTATTTAATAAGCTATTTCGCTGTTTGATCGGCTTGCAAGACAAGAACGTCGATACTTGATGGTTTTGCATGGTTATGTTCATTTATAACGTGTTTTTAAATTCTCACTTTCTACAATTCAAGCACAAGGCAACCAACAATAAATTAAACATCATAGATGATTGATATAGAGGTGATATCCAGCATGAAAGTCAGACACGCCCATTCACCACCTCCAAACCTTTACTCTACCTTCTTTCTGCATAAAGCACCTCCTGCATTTGCACTGGACATAAATCATGAGGTGTAGGTCGTCTAACATGGACATAATTTCTGGAGATACTGAGCTCGTTCAGCTATGCATCATTCTTGTCATATGAAGGGCCACCATATCAAAGCTGCACAGTCTATTTTATCTTTACACAACTTTCCCTCCTCATTTCAGATTCTTCATTCTTTACCCTAAAGATGATTTACTGGATTGTTTTGAGCAGCTCTTGAAGAATTGTTTCCTGTTAGACAAACCTTGCTGCTAAAATGACAGCAGCGTGACCTAAAAAGGAAAGCCGAAGGGCCAAAAACAAAGATGGGACAGCACTAAATGTCGCGTACATTACCTTTTAAAAGACTTAACAACCTCGTAAAACATCAGGGCTGCAAGACATGAATACCACCCTAATCTGTTTCTGTCAATCTAACCTCTGTGTGTTCATCTGAAGTTTACAGCTTTTGTGTCTTCTTGTTTGATTCGTTTTTATCTAACAAGTATACGAGTGGACTCCCTGTCTGACTATAGGAAAGTCACACATGTAAATAGCATCTACTTCCCACAGACACAGAAGCCATCTGGCTCTCTGGTCAGTCTGTACTGCCGTTTACTGCCTGAGTCTTTGCCTATGTGCTGCCTCTATGTTTCACATTTGCATCTGGAAGACTGTAGAAAGTGTGACACACGGACAGGTACAACACAGGTTATAGAGTAGGAAAGATGAGAGCAGAGGGGAAAATAGTTGAACAATAATCAAAGCAGGAAAGGGGATGACAAAGGAAATCAAACTTGATAGACAGTCATTCCAGCCAAACAAATGGACAGACCGAGAGGGAGACAGATGAAGACAGAGTGCACTAGTGCTGTGATATGACCGGCAGAAGTCTGGTAATCCATCTGCTGTCATATCCAAACCACATGGGGAAAAAAAGCACCTTTTCTCGAGACAGATGTTTTTAATTATTAACATTTATATATGCATTCAGATCATTCTGCAGAAATATAGTTGTAATGAGTGTGAAGGCAGGAAAAGCTTAAATTTCTTGATCTGAATATTAACTAGGGTGGTCATAAAGTAATCTTACAAGTTAAGGAAGAGTTGTGAAAGGGGATTAAACAAGAGGGGAGACTTTATGGGTTTTATGGGGCTTTTTAGGTGGTTTAATCATCCCATTAACAAACAACTGAGAGGGAGTGTTTTAATTCCTGCAGCTGTTTCACCCGCACCATTTTTGCTGAGTGACACAGTTGACTTATATTCATTTTGCAAGTATAGAACTGAAGTCATTTCTAGTGAAGTTTTGTATAGGTCAGCAGCGAGAACAGCCTGCCAGCCTTTTCCATTGGAGCTCCAGCAGTAAATAGTCCACAGCGAGATACAGAGGGAGACATATGCGGGTGGCCTAAGTGAACAGTGTTAGCCTGAGGGCATTGGGCACTTCCTCTGCTTTGTGCTTTCCTCATGTGTCACTCAGAAATGTTCAGACAGACAGTAGGACAGACAGTCATGCATGCATGCGTGCGAGCAGACAGACAGCTGGAAAAGAAGTAATAAAGAGGACGAAAGACGGCCTGAGAGAGAGGGGGAGAGGCAAAAGATAGGGAAAAAGAACGAAAGAGTGAGCAAAAGGCCAGCGGTTCGGCCAGACTGAGAGGTCTTTTGGTGTATCACTGTTAGCCCTGGGGCATTATTTGGCACCCCTGCCCCACCATGTCCGCCTCCTCATATGTCACTCTGCCAGGGGGTCCCCTGCCCATCTCTCCAGGGGCCCTGCTGAAACTGTGCTAATGCCAAAAATAGCCTTAATGGAAGGGAGGCAGAGGGGACGGATCAATAAGAGTTATCAATGACATTGTTAGCTTCCTGCAGGCTAACTTATTGTTTGCATCTTCTGCGTCCCGACTGCCATGAGCTATTTTTGACCAGATCATTTTCTCTGTCAACAACAGAGAAGGCAAAACACTTTAAGATTCATGCCATGGCTTGTTATGGACAAAAATTTGATTACATTTCAATTGAGAACTATAAAGCTTTTCTGACTACTATTATTGTGTGTTTTATAAATTTACATCAGACGTGAAGATTCTTTTATGTTTTCACTTTACTATAACAAACTGGATCTGACTGGACTTATTGCCCCAAAGGCTAGAACACTCTGAGTGTCATTTGTTTACTCAGGTCAGGCTCAAGTTCAAAATTATTACTGAACATCAGCCAGATGAGCTTGGACAGATTTTTCTGTAGAGAATCAGAGCAGGTCAGGCTCAGACTTTCAGAGATGGGTCAAAATGTAATCTGACCTTGTTTATGACAAGAAGAAGAGTCTAAAATAGAGAGACTCATGGAAAACTGGAGGCAGAAGGGAGGAATAAAGTGTTCAAGCTTGATAAACACTCCCACAAGCAAGTACATAAATGGTTTGTGGTCTGTGACAAGCTTGCTTGTTAACTTGACAGTATACTGGTGTTGTAAATAACTGTATGCACTGTTGCATGTGTTTCAAAGAAGTGTTATTCCTCATGGGAATACTATATATTGTTTTTTTTTTGCAACTTAAACAACATTTTTCTCATTCATTTTTCACAATCAAATCTCAGAAAAAATGTATTTTACTGCTCATAAAAATGAGAATACTGCTGTTGCAGTTAGGTATTTCTGTGCAGCTTTCCATAAATCCAGAAAGAATTGTTTCCTTGACGACCGAAACATGATGATTCAGAGAAAAAGGAAATGAAATCGGATGCTTGACAGCAGGTCACCGGTGCTATAGGACGTGATGCAGATGGTCTTTATAACACTTCATTTTACTGTGATACATGCAGTGAATCTTCTCCACTCAGCATCTTTGAGATTCGATGTCATCTATGTGCTGGTCCCTCTTGGTATAATATATTTCTGCCTCTATAATGTAATGCAGTGAGGTTTCTACACCTACCGGCAAATTTCTTGGATGCCGGTAACCAGTCTTTAAGATGAAATAACCTCTCACACACGGTGCACACACAAAAACGCAACTCTGTACGTCGCATATTTCCTAATATGTGCAAAGCTAATCTTCATCTTCTGCATCATATGAGAAAAATCCCTACAGCACAGAGATAACACAGCCTCTTTAGCGACAGTGACCTTTTAGCAACACCCAGCAGAAACCAAACTACATATTTAAGCCCTCTGTAAAAGCAGGGGAACTGATTTTGCATGCATGCGTTCATTTGGTCATTTGTTTGCTCGCTCATGTGTTAGACGTTGTAGCTTTTTGCACCGCACAGTGTCTTGGGAAATTACAGTATACAGGCTAAGCAGAGCCCTCTGTAAGTGATATACAGTGTGTGCAGCAACCTCACTGTAACCTGTACCAGTTCACATACCAGTGGGTATATATTACTGATTACTGCAGTGGCCGTGGTTAATGCATGAATTTTATTTTTTGTAGTTATTCTCATAGGTTTGAACAACAAACTTCTCTTTCTCCAGTTCTTCATCCCCCACACCTCCCCTGAGAACTGACACTTAGCACATTTGCTAAATTTTATATTATTTATATGTCCTACACACACACACACACACACACAACCATGAACTTACATAAAAACAGATGTGTCGAGAGAACAAGCATTCAAAGCAGAGATTTGGGAAATCTTTGAACAGGAATTACTGTTCTTCTCCAGGTGCTTCAACACTTTTCACCCAGCGACAACTTATGTCTTTTCCAGCTCCTTGCTCTGTGTGTGTGTGTGTGTGTGTGTGTCTGTGTGTGTGTGTGTCTGTGTGTCCTCACCACAGTTTGGTAGTTTCAGTGTGGACAACAGCTTGCGTCCTCCGTCATCGATGCAGCGCAGCTCCTGAGTGTCTGCTTCCTCTCCTAACCACAGCTTGATCCACATGTTTTCACACGAGCAGTGCAGAGGGTTCCCTGTCAGGATACTACAAACACCAACACGACACACACAAACACAGTCAAGAACTGTTGAGTAGTAGGGCGAGAAAGCAACTGAATTTTTGGAAAAAAATTAACAGCTGAACTACGTGGCACCTTTCCACAGCACAGTGTCAGAGTCTGTTGGAAATACACTGTTTTGTTTTCATGTAGAGTTATAGGATTTGGTTTGATAAAACTCTGTCTGACACCGACTATAAACAGGGAATCAGCTGGCATGTCTCCCTCCAAAGGAAACAAAATCCACCTAGAAGCACATCGACAGCCTAACACAGAGATAGCCAGGATAGCTGTTTCCCCATGTCTCCCCATAATCTATTGAACTATCCCAATAATTTCAGCAGTGTGACTACTCCTATTATAGTAAAGGGTATGTTTGTGGGGCATTTATTGACAGGTGCCATAGCCAGTCATTCTGAGCCTCGATGGTTAAATGTCGTTTGCTGACCACACTTCACTCTCAGTCTCCTAAGTCAAAATTAAAGATTTCTAAGCTTCAAAATATCACAATAGAAATCTATAGGTAACACTGAAAAATGCTAGATGTGTATGTTTGTATACAGACTGTGACAATAACTGGGAGGTAGGCCAGGATAGGACAGACAGACACAGAGATGGACAGGCTGATAGAGAAGGCTGTGCTGAACTCACAGATACGAGATGTTGAGGTGTCTGAATATCCTCCAGGACAGTGATGACAGGTTGTTATCTTTCAGATTCCTGGAAATTAAATTGAACATCAGGGAATGAGATTATAATACTAACCAAATATTAGGTTGACGTTACAGCAACTGACAGCACTGTTTTACATGCACCAATAAGCCTGCATTATTATTTCTCATTAAAGGTTTTCCCCTCTAAGGACTGTGACAATTAACCTTAAGTGCTACATTTGATCAGTATAATAAGTATCCAACTTTAATTATGTTGACAAGATCCCAAAATCAATTGAATCCTGTTCAACCTGAACTGGACGTCATTTTCATCCGTCTCTCTGTTATTTCTCTCTTGATAACATTACAAAAAAAATCTTTACACTTTCAACAATAAATTATACAATAATTGCATACATTTGAAACATAGCTATACATTTTTAACAGTCCTGTCCTCAACTGAGTCAAACACATGAATAAATCTTTTTACTTACAAGTACTGTAACTTGATGTTGTTTTGAAAGGCCAGCTTCGATACATATGTTAGCCTGCTGTTGGTCACCGTTCTGACACACAAACAAATAAAACAGCGACATTAACAACAGCAAAAACATGAATTCAAGCTCCTGATCAGCTCCATTTAGTCAGCGTTACATGAGTTGTCAAACAATAATTGTTTATTAACTTTAACTGTTAAAGTAGGAACCCTTATACGACTACAGATGTGATGAGGTTGTTGTTTACATTGAAGGAAATTAAGCAAATGATAGCACATAAAGCTACATCAATCTGAAGATAACACACATCCTCTGGATATATTAACTATATAGACTACTTCAACTCAGTTGTGAGTTTGTACTGTGAAATTCACTCACTCTCATGACTTTCTCTTAACTGATGGTATTTGTTTCAACTGTTTTAAGTCATATTATCTTCTTTTATATTTCACCATTTGTTGACATGGACAAAAAGAGACTAAATTTGTCTGACATCAACTTAACTAACATAACAAAGTCTTTTCTCTTCATAGAGACACAAATATGTTAAACTTTATGCACAAAAGGTTCTACGTTGTGGATGTTTTTTTTGTTTTTTTTCATCAGACAATCTGTCAGATTTAAGTTTGTACCAAACATCAACAGTCCATCATTCCTTAAAATTAATAATCATACAAAATAATGATTTCATCTCAATAATCCAGAGGAGTCTATGTAAAATGGCCCAATTAAAAATCTTTCTTTCCTACAAGTCTGCCACAGTATAACGCCTGTGCATTTATCTTTATATATATATATAAATATAACAGAAAAAATAAAAAATAAAAACAGTTCCAAGTGTGAGTCAAATGCCTTCAATACTGTGCATTACTCAGCACTGACAAAACCAGGTGCAGAGAGCGTGTGAGAAGACAACATCATTATCTGATATGAAAAGTCGATTTAACAGATGTTCTATAACTGGCTGATCACATCTGACGAAACAGAGACTGAGCAAAGATTTTCATTTCATCTTCAAAAAAAACAAGACATTTAATGAAACAATATAGTATAATTATAATGCAAAGTGTTTCTCAGACACACAGGATAGTTGTCCTTGATCGTGGCTCAAACATTCATCCGGCATGTATTCAAAGTTTTGTTCCCTCCGGGTCAAACCACAATTGAAAGCACATACACTTGTAGTGTGTAACTGGCTTTGTATTAATCTGTCTAGCAAAAAGGGATGCTGGCTGGAAAATTAGGTAGTGTCTGCTTAACAGAATATTATACTATGCAGGAGAGCCATGCTTGCTAGAAATCTGTTTTAGATTAGGAAGAAAAATTAGACACAGATGCATAGAAAGACACCCAGGGACACTGCCATGAACACAGCAGGATGTTAAAACAAGAGACGTAGACACTACATTGCCTTAAGCAGAGAACATTTATCAATAAAGGCAAAGTAAATCATCTAGTGGACTATAACAAGCCAAATAATTATGTATATATATATATATACTCTATATAAGTATAGAGTGTAATGAAATTGTTCTTGCTTCTGTCATACTATCTATATTTGGCCCTAAGATGAAACATTTTAACACAATAGATGATGTTGTCATCAAAACAGTCACAGACTATATATAAGATATAAGATATATGGCATGAACACAGACGATAGCTCTGAATATGTACCCTGGTCCAGATTGTTTGTCTTTGTAATACAAGCCTTTAAAGACTTACAGGTTCCTGAGATTCTTGTAGTCGTGCAGATCTTTGTCGTTGATGGAGGAGAAGGTGTTCTGGTTGGCGATGTAACTGTCAGGAGATACAAGTGTGTGTGTCAGAAGGCTCATTTGTTAACAGAGAGATGCATAAACAGAAGCATTTTGAAAAGACAAAGGAACATAATAAGCCCATATAATTAGAGTTCAAAATTAAAAAATGAAGTCCTGAGGCACTACAAGCTGATAAATGGCACACATGGGGGGGAGGCTGGTGGGTTTGTAAAAGCAGAGAAACAGTCATAGATCACTCTCGTCTTATCCTCAGCTTCACTTGAGCAAGGCACTTGACTCGTGGTAGGGCCAACAGGAGATGATTGTGAGCTTTGCAAAACATGCATGCATGTTTTTTACTCTTTGTTCTCAGCATCACTGTTGCATGTATTGTTTAAATAAATCACAAGGTCATTAAATAATGTTTTTCATGTATCAGACGCACAGCGTCCGACTGGGAAATCAAACATCACTAATTAGATTCATTGATTTCCAAGACCATTACATGACTTTCTAGTGAACGGCCTTCGGCCTGCGATTGTTTTTTCTTGCTAATCATTTCAAATGCAACATGATACATTGTATTTTACGCCTCTCATCTCTGAAATTACAGCAAAATAATGACATTTAAGTCAATCCAAGTGAAAAGAACCAGTGAGGATTGAAAAGAAAGAACCAAACCCTCTATGACTCTCTACCGCATGTCCCCGGTTCAAGTCTAACAGGGGACTTTTGTTGTACATCACCTCTCCTCTCTCTCCACTCACTAACCCTAACCCTAACCCGATAAATGAAAGCAGTATCTTTACCACACTGTTCCACTAAAGAGTGGAATCTCCTGACACACAATGAAATGTTTTTTTAGGGTGACAATCTACCATAAGTCACCAATTATACCTACAACATGCAGCAGATAAATATCTGTAAATCAACTATAAAGTCAGAAGCAGACAGTGCTGAATAATAATGCCATCGCCAAACAGTAAGGGCATGTGGTCTTCACTGCAGGGAGAGAGTTAAGCTTACTACGCCCGCATGTGTCCATCAGATTAAACCTACTATGATTGCCTCTGGGCCATATTGATGTAGATATTTTCTTTTTTCATTTTTGTGATAGTTGCTCTTGTGTTAATATTAGAAAAAAACATCAACATTCTAAGAAACTAAATATGACTGTTTGACTTTTATACTAAACACATTCATATACAATATAAGACAAAAAATGACATGTGAAGTGTGTTTGGGGACTACACACTGACATTGGGAGCCCATTATGTTCTGTTAAATTGTTTTGTTCATAAAATAAGGACGTTTAACCAATTAACACAGACTGGGGACACGCTAACCTAATGTATCTCCCTTTTTTTTTTATTTTAGCAAGGTCGTTTGGAATTAGACGGTCATCAGTAATTTGTCTGTTTACATTAGCCAAGCACTGAGTGAATGCATTTCACCAGATTGCTGGCTCATTTAAACGGCGTCCAAGGCTTCTCCAAGTTCATCTCTGACAAGTCATTATCAACAAGGCCATTTATCTTTGCCAAGAAAGATATTGCAGCAATGAAACATGTTAATCTCCTGTTTTAATTGCTCTGCGATATAAATGCTCAAACATGTCTGCATTGATTTCAAGGCTTTTATGAAACGGCAGTAAAAAAAAAAAAACAGTACATTTTTTAATGCACAGTGAGATTTTATGTCATGTTGAATTATCACCCAGTAGGTTAAAAAAAGGAGGGTCCAGCCTTCATGCAAAATGTTGATTCTGACTAGAAAAATGTCGCCCCTTTTTTCCGTCTTGAGCATCGATTTTTCTGTGGTTCATTTAAACACACTAAGCCATCTCGGGAAGTGTCTGTGCTGATATTTGGACAGTGGTGTCTGGCGTGCGTGTCTCTTTCCACACACACACACGCACACACACACACACACACACACACACACACACACACACACACACACACAGGCGTAGGCACACGCACTCTCCCGCACACAGACTGGGCTTTGTCTGATTGTTAGAATTAAAGTCTATCAGTCTCAACAATGCGTTCATTTTTAAATGGCTTGTTTCCACGCCGGTGTTGTAAGACTGATGTGCCCCATGGTGGCAATAAGTCTGTTATGCAATGTAGGTTACACATGATGCGTGTCTGAGCCGGACCCGTGCAGAATAAATGAACAGGGCTTCATTTTTTTTTCTTTTACGCGAACTACTGTGAAATTCACGCGTAAAAATAAGATTTGATTTACAAGAAATAGATCAAATCTGGACCGGTTCTGGCTCTTTCCTGACCGACCATGTCTGTCAGCTCCAGTCACAACTGAGGGGTAAAAGATGATAAGTGTTGGGAAATGCAGCCACACTTGGGGGGGATAAATATGAAGATTTAAGGAGCACTCATGAATCCGGCATCTCTTCTTCTGTAAATCTGATGCTTTTGAGAGACACTCACATTTCGGTGATGTTCTCCATCTCCGCCTCGCTCTGCAGGACGGGGAAAGCATTGATTTCCCGCTCCGGATTCACGCAGGAGATCCTGGTGCTGCTACAGGAGCAGGATGATGGGCATGCCTCCGCGGACAACCACGAATCACCCGAACCTACTGCCACTCCGACTAACACAACCCACCACCACCAGCACCGCCACGACCCAGACCCTCTCCCCGGCGAGGAGAGACCACCGCTCCCGGGTCTCAAGGCGCTCATCTCGGGTGCCAACTTCAGCTATAAGGCTCGCTGAACAGCCCCACGGCCCGGCCCAGGTTGGCTGGGATCAGCCCCGGTTCAGCCAATCAAGGAAAGGAGAAATAAAGTAAAATCCGATGCTGAGGTGGATGCAGGCGGCGCGGCTAGAAAACCATCGGTGGTGACAACAAGACAGACAGCGAGGAGGGGGGAAAAGAAAACAGGAGAAATGTGCGTCCTCCCTTTCCTGTGTGCTTCCTCCAGAATCCCCCGTCAGTCAGCCAGTCAGTCAAAATCACACTGCCACACTGACGGGTGTGTGCCAAGGAGGATCTCTCTCTCTCTCTCTCTCTCTCTCTCTCTCTCTCTCTCTCTCAGCTGACAGGCACCGACCGGGTCTCCTCGACACAATGTACTCTGTGTGTTGTGTGGATGATTCTCGACAGAGAGACGGGTGGTGATGGTGGTGGTGGTTTGATGGGAGATCCGTTCCGTGGTTTCTGTGCGCAGAGGTGAAGGCTGCGTTAAGGAGAAAGAGAGAGAGAGAGAGAGGGGGGATGAGGATGAGGACCGGTATCACCAGCATCAAAGCAGATCATGTATAACGTGATACCTCAATGATCCCCCCTCAGGGAAATATTCCGTGCTCTTGCAGGAAGGGTCAGGTGCAGAGCAGAAGGGGTTTCTTGCTCAAGGGCACCTCAGTTGCAACCCCATCTGTTTTTTTATTTTTTATTTTTGGTCATCATCAAAGTTCCTCTCAGAGCGCACGGTCTGTGACAGGTTTTACCGGCCTTGCCTTGAGTTGGGCTTTTGAGCGTCCTTGTCTGACAGCTAGAGATAGAGAGAGATAGTGTGGAGAGGTGGGGAGGCTCCTGAGCTGAAGAGGTTATTTAATTTATCTGCTAGCTGCCTTCAGATTATGTGCGTAAATGAGATATAAGGGGCTATCAATTTACAGGCTCTAATTGCCATAATCATTCTCATCATCATCACAGTCGTCGTCATTATAATCATCATTATCATCTAGGTTGTTATGCTGGGTGTCACAAGTAGACCTGTATACAGTTAATCAATGCAAAGCAAATATGTCTGGAGGCCTTATTTTGAGTCTAGGTAGACATTTAAGTACAGTTTTGGGAATAACTTCGAAGCAATACAAAAAAACAACAACATGTTATAACATATCAATTATCACATAAGCCTTTTTTTAATGCCAAACAACCTGATGGGTACTTCCACTGGAAGGCATCACATGAGAGAGAGAGAGAGTGAGCGAACAAGAGAGAAAGAGGGAGCAATCACCAATCATCAAGTCTTTAGCTGGCACGTACTAGACCAAGCGTCACCTTATTAAATCATTAGACCATATTTTATAATCATATGGGGCTCCCAGCCAAACCAGACCTAAATCAATAATCTGTCATCTTAGAGTGGAGGCTATACGGCTGCATGCCAGTCACTCTGCAGCAATAGATCTAACAACGCTTGATGTATTTCTAGCACGAGGGTTGATCTGTCTTTTACGCTGTGTAGCCCCCCCCCAGTATTTCACCTTGTATGTCAGAGACAGCACATCTGCCTGTGAGCAGCAACAACGCAACACAACTGTGAGGAGTCCTCTCCTCTCCTCTTCCTCCCTCTCTCCAATGTCCTGTCCCCATGTGCAGCTCTAATATGACGTTTGTGCTGACGCACAGGCAGTGCTGCTGAATAGAGGAGTGTAATTATGGAGCCCTGTCTGTGTCTGAACCAATCTGGTGGATGTCTGCCTCAGAAACCGAGGCGTACGCGTTTATGCACAGAACACAGAGTGGTTGTACCAATTAATATATTGTCTCACAAACACAATATTCCAATTACTCTCTGTTCCTTTTGCAAATTTCAAAGAGGTTCTAACCCGTGTTAAAGGTCTTTGACATTTTAAACATGTAATCACTCCCTGGAACCATCCACAGACAAAACACAATGTGTTTTATCCAACACTGTGAGCAGTATGCCACAGGTATTCAGCTTCTGGTGCAAATAATGTAGCATGTTTGATGTTTTAATTGCAAAACACAATTCACCCCTTTCCAAATATAATTTAGGATTTTGTATTTGGCTTTATATTTTTCTCTGACATAGCAGCCAAATGTCCTTGTTTATTGACACAATGTATATCTGGATGCTTTCCTGATGACACTGAATTATTTGTTTGAGATCATCCAGATAATGAGCTCCTACCACCTAAAAAAGTTGCCATGCTGTGTATATCGTGTAAGAGTCATTTTTCTATACAAGCAGGATTTGTTTCATGTTTTTTATATATTGATTTATTTTATCTACATTGATTTTGTTGGTCAGATGGCAGCATGTGTATTATTTTCTCATAATGTCATTCAGCTCTCCGAGCAACGTCATCTTTCATTGCAAAGGTCTCTAACTGTTTCTTTCTACAGTCGATGTTACAGTTAAAAGAAAATAGTTTTGTTTTTTTTACTTGAATGTTTAATAGATTATTAAAGTATTTGTACATATATTTTGTTGATTGATCAATCTTTTTTTCCCATTACGACATCACTGCTCTGTCACAGTTACCTGTTGTTGCATCACAATTACGTATTATAGTATCACAGTCGCCACATGTGTTTATTAATGGCAATACCTTCAGGTTCACACAAGAAGAAATAGCCTTTTTTCAAGCTCAAACATTTATCAAAAACTTTTATGATTTATTCATGTGGGCCCCTGCAAATACATAAGGAGGCTTATATCCTGCTTTGCCCCAAAGCCATGAATGTCAGAGAGATCAGGTCATGACTGGGACACTGGAGACACTAAGCACGCAGAAAACATTACAATAGCTAATTCTGTGTAGTGTTTTTCTTTCTTTATTCACTGTGAGGGGTTTTGGCACTGTGCACATCGTGGATAAACAAAGCTTAGTCAGACAGAATTTTCCCATCACTGTCCTTGCTTTTTTGAGTTTTTGACATCAGTTTGATTAATGGGTTTAGCATGTGGATCCACTACATTAAAGTGTTAGGAGATAGTGGTCTTTAGTAAGCCCATGTGTCCTTAGTGAAAAGAAGAAGTGTTTGATTTTTTTTGGATACTCCATTTTGAACTCTTACCTCACTCCCACGAGTAAACGGGTTTGGAAATCCTACAGAACAAATAGAAGACAGATGATTGTTCTTTTGTATTTGAAGGGGAGTGATGTCTGAAATTATTACTTATTTTCTTAGGATTAGCATTTTAGGCATTTATACACAAGCAAGACAAATGACAGTAATCTTTGTGGGGTGTTTCTCATTACTATGGCAGTTTTGTACTGTAATAGGAGGTAATAATGTCTCATAGTCATGTTTACTATATGGTTGTGAGCAAAGCACAGAATAGCTTTGAATGAGAGCTCCCAGTGTGTCTCTTTGTCTATATAAATATTGTGATGTGGACTCACATGAACCTGTTCTAACCTACCAGCCACATGTATTATGGTCCTGAGAAATTATACACTACTGCTCTCTAGTGGCTGCTGGGATCCTTACTGTGGTGTTAGACACAAGCTACATTCATATAGGACCAAGGTAACAGAGAAAGGAACACTAAGACATCCCCTGTATGAATCAATTATATGCATCCACTTGTGTGTGTGTGTCCCTTTAATGACCTCTGACCATTTGCAAGTTAACCTGATAACAGCTAGACAAGATAGTAGTACAGAGACTGTATTCTTTAGTGTGTGTTTCCATGTGGGTGAGTGTGTGTGAGCAGAAAGAAAGAAAGAAAGAAACTTAATAACATTAATAACGTTGTCACACATTTGAAGAAGATTATCCAAAGTATCCTGCAAACTAATGAAGAACAACAGGGAGGAAAAGAGATGCAGGAAGAGAGAGAGGGAGTCACAGGTGTAGTGTGGATGGGAGGAGGAAAGGTGAGGACAGGTGTGCTTACAACTCAGTTAAATTACCCAGTTAAACTAGTATGATTACATATTACATATGTGAGCAGCAAGACAGTAGAGCTTAATGGAATAGAGAAAAGAATAGAACATGGGTAAAGACAACAGCGCCTTTAAGTCAAAGGTAAGATAAATATTTGAATATAGCTATTACTTACTTCTCAAGCTATTCTTGAATATATTACTGTTTAAAATGACTTGAAATGTTTAGTTGCAACATTCTACTTTAGGTAATGTTATGAAAAAAAAAGTCTTTATTTCTATGTGTCTCCATTTGTTAAAGCAGCATCTCTGCTGAATTTGACCAAATCAGATTACTAACATTACACCAAAAGATCCAAATAGTGTTTTGAATCAAACTACAGCAAGGTTTTTCTTTTCTGAATATGCTTAAAAGGTGTTAAAACACACACATAGCCTAGTTTGCTTCTAGGCACAGTGGGTTAAGGAGGATGTTATGCACTTCACAAAAGAAGTCTCAGTCTCTCCTCCAAGTCACCAATTTGCATTAAGTTCTGAGTAAATATGTGTAACTGTGAAAGCCACCTTGTGCAAGCATATTCTTAGATTCATATTCTTCTAATATTTTTGTCTTCAAACCATGTGTGTGTGTGTGTGTGTGACAGGAGCAGGATCAGACACACATTGATATGGACAATCTTTGCAAAGTTGCAGATGATGCACCCGAAAAAAACACAGACCAACACAACAAAAGGTTGCGATTTTGTTTTTGCCAGACATAAATTTTGTTTTTTCTTTGATGTAACATTTATGTGCTTTGTTCCTATCTACCCCTTTATATTTCCCCTTTCAGCATGTTTAGCTTGCTAGAAAAGAAAATGCAGGCATTCGAGGGCTTTTTGGCAGACCACAGAGAACACATCCGTTTGTCGATTTATCTGATTCTAGCAGCAGGTAAAGTATCTTTGTTATCATCTGTGTAACTCAGGACTATAAATGGGTTGCAGGTCTCAATCTGGCCTCCACATGCTAACACTGTGTTTACATAATCCTGTGTATGTATGTAAAGAGAAAATCATTTTGTAAATTTTAAGCATGATAGAGTTCCCCCATTATTATTTGAGAGTTTATTGGAGGCAAAATGTGTCCAGTGTTCTGTACCATTGATTTTCTTCATCTGGTACTTTTGATTTTGCAGCCACATAGGATTAAATTTCCACGTCTATGTATACTGAACAATCAATTTCTATCTTGCTTCAGGACTTTCAGTCTACATGAAGGCTTGTAAAAGGCTGTTTAATTTATCTTTGCAAACTAGCTGCCATGCTCTTAGCCTTGAAGCATATTGACATTAGTGAGTCAGTGTGTGTGTGCTTCTGTAGCAATATTTGGACAGCAATTAGTGGTATCGCGATACTGTATTGATCCAAAGATAACAAAAGAAAATGCTGCTAGCAATGAGTTTCACAACTTATGTTGCTCTCAAGTTTGTGATGACCATTTAGTTATTTATGAATATCGTAAAGATATGTCTTCTTTTGTCACATTGTGAATACATGGATTATCAGGAATATAAAACGCCAACAGCATCTTTACATGCCCTACTGTTGTTTTTAGTATTTGTGAGTTAATTAACCCTCCGACCATCTTTTTTTCTTCAACCAGATGAATACAAAATATGAAATTGCAACATCTTCAGACAGCAAATTGTGCAGTTGTGCAGAATAGTTTTATTCCTGTTTTCTTCAGTATTTGTAAGTCAGATGGCATTCACCTTCACAGATCAAATAGTACTGAAAGGGGAGTTTTAAATGTGAAATGATCTTTTTGCCTTCAGACTTCATGAATAAAATTAAATCTTGCTGTGTTTGCTTTACAGTTTTAGTTTTCAGCTGTGCAGTTGATCTCTGTGTTACAGCAGTAATTTTAGACATACATAAAGTCAAATATATAATTGCTTCAATCAAAGATGTGTAAAATCATGTTAGTGCCGTGGGATGTAATTCATATTAATGCTAAATTTGTTTCAGGCTCTGTTGCCATAGTGATAGCAGCATGCGTCCTGAACTTTCAGCGGGCTATCGTGCTGCTGGTCATCTCCTTGGTAACCGTGTTCTTCCTAACCTGGGATTGGATGATGGAATGCTATGGCGACCGAGTGTGGGAGGAGCTCTATCCTATTAGAGACCTTCTGAGCAGAAACTGGTTTTGGATGAAATGGTGAGAAATTAGACCCAGTTCAAATCTCGTTTCAATTTTCTTTCTCTGGGGGGCATCTTCCTTATCAAAGGAAGTCACAAGCTTCACTGGTCGTTTCATCATAAAGCCTTTGAAAAAAATGATCAACCAAGTCATCTACAAAAAATCCTTCTTAGTAGCTGTAACTAATATATATAATGAGCAAGACAGTTTGAAGGGTTCTCTGTATCCTGGCAACGACAACATCCTCCGACTGAGGAATTTCATTGTTCGTGAAATCAGCACGAGTACTGAATTCAAACAGGGCTGAATAAAAGAAACACAAGCAGTTGATGACAAAGTGTGAGAAGAACTGCAGTGCACCACAGCGCACATCAATTAAAATTGCACTGGCTCAATGGCAAAAAACTGTGTGGATATTAAATTTACATTTGGCCAAATAAAAAAGATCCAAATGAATAACAATGTAGCTCCATGTCTGCCGGTTGTGCACACAGGAAAATGTTTCCTAATCAGTTCACATTCAAGGTGATTATGTGACAGAATTATGCTTATAGCTTGTATCTGCTGCCTCCAAGTGGCCAAAAGTTTAGTTGATGGAGATTTTTGTATGACTAAGGAAAAAGAAGTTCCAACTAAACACAATCTGACTTAAAGGTTAACAAAAAAAAATGACTCCAAAAGCTGTTAGTCGTCTATTAACTGGCACCATCGACTCTGTCCAGTCTAATCCTCTCATAAGCAATGCACCAGCTTAGAATATGAACAAGTTTTCTTTCGTCCTGTAACATGCTTATCTTCTTCTTGTCAGATATCACATCACATCTTTCTGCCTTCCTCCTTGTGCCTCCCTGCCATGTCTCTTACTCTCCCTCTCTCTTCCTCTCTCCCTCTGTCTCCCCCTCTCTCCAGGATAATACACTTTTTACTGTTGTTGGCCGTGGTGTGTTGGTTAGCACTGGACACAGCCAAGCAAGGGACCAGACAGCTTGTGTCTTTTTGTGGTATTCTGCTCTTCGTCTCCTTAACGATGCTGTTCTCCAAATACCCTCTCAGGGTAAGGCATGCGCACGCACGCACACACACACACACACCTACAGATACACACACTCCTACAAATTAATTATCATGTGTGTGATTTAACGTTTGTTGCAGTGGTCAGGGCAAACTTTGTTATGGGGGATCGGGCTACAGTTTCTCATCTGTCTGCTGATGTTCAGGACTACATTTGGCTTAAGTGGACTGCAGTGGCTTGGAAAACAAGTAGAGGTATACAGATACACACATGCATACAAATGTGTGTTTTTTAAAGCGAATTGTCCTGGTTTTGTTCGCTTATTTCCTTCATTTGTTTTCAATCCTTCCTTGTTTTGTGTCCTTGTTTTCTTCTTTTGTTTTATTGCTTCCTTATTTTGTTTCCTTGTTGCCTGCTTCTGTTTCCTGCGGTGGCAAATTTATTCATGACACCTTTTTCCAATTTTTTGTGTCTTCCTTTGAGAAATATTACAATGGTTTAACAATTTGTCCTACCTCATAGCTGTGGGCCAGCCAGAAGTTAAGTAGTAAATTATATCCTAATTGGCTGTTATTCATACGAGTTTCTATGCGGCATTACTGTTTAATTTGCAAAGCTAAAATTAGAACTTATTTCTCAGTATGGGAGTGAAAACATATGTTGCTTTCTCTCACTGTTTGTCAGACTCTGAACCACCTTGTGTATGTGAGGATCTCTGACCTTTCAGCCGAAACATTTGTAACTTGGCATTCTTTGTCTAATATTTTTAAAGTGGTATTCTTGTTGTATGATCATATTGTCCTCTTAATCTCATTTTATTCTTACTCTGTTGAATAAATCAACAACAAAGACAATATTAGAGAAACTTTGTTCATCTGTTCATCTCTTTCCCATTTTTCTTTCTTTCTTTCTTTCTTTCTTTCTTTCTTTCTTTCTTTCTTTCTTTCTTTCTTTCTTTCTTTCTTTCTTTCTTTCTTTCTTTCTTTCTTTCTTTCTTTCTTTCTTTCTTTCTTTCTTTCTTTCTTTCTTTCTTTCTTTCTTTCTTTCTTTCTTTCTTTCTTTCTTTCTTTCTTTCTTTCTTTCTTTCTTTCTTTCTTTCTTTCTTTCTTTCTTTCTTTCTTTCTTTCTTTCTTTCTTTCTTTCTTTCTTTCTCTTCTTTCCATGGTTTATCCACATGTTACATGAAAGAGGTGTGTCTCAAATATATCTGTTTCTGTTGCTAATAATTCAAAATCTCCTCCATACAGACTTTTGTGTCATTCGCAGATGTTGGATCTGAGTTTGTGTTTGGTGCCAGTTACAGAGACCACTTATTCGCCTTCCAGGTACAACATACTAATATGATGCACACACACACATGCACACATGAATGAGGCAACAGTAATATGATGATTATGATGATGAACAGTGATAAGAATGAGAACAAAAATCAATGTGACTGCATGGACATGGTTTTGAGACATGGAGGTGATGTCTTTGGGCATGTCAACCTATTAAACCTTGATATGTTTCAGATCAGTGTCTGTCAGGTGTGCAGATAAATTTGCACTGTTGCCTCACAAAAGAAGGTCTCTGGTTAGAACTGTGGCTGCTGCCTTTCTTGGCTCCAGTCACGATAAGTTATAGAAAATGGATGGATGGAAAATGTATGTATGATTGACTGAACTCACCAAAATGAAATTCAATGAAACACTGGAAACTTGTGTGACTACTGTCGGAATCATGTACATTGGAATAATAACAAGGTTTCTCATTTTCATGAAAACATACTAAATAATAAAGGATGACGATTATGATGATGATGATGATGATGATGATCTTCTTTCTTCAGGTGCTGCCTATTTTGGTTTTTTTAAGCACTGTCATCTCCATCCTCTACTACATTGGCTTCATGTCCTGGCTCATTTGCAAGGTTTGTAACTGGGAGACTAAAATGCATGAACAGAGAGAAATGTTTCACGCCAAATCAATGATTTCAAACCATTTATTTTTAAAGCACTGTTATTATAAGAAATGCAGGAAGGAATAAAATAAAAGGAATATGGAATAAAAGATATATAATGACTTTTTAGATTAATCAGAAATTGGTATAATGACACAATAGTACCATGATTTTTTCATTTGTATATATTATAATGTTCTCCGGTTCAGTTATTTTCCTTTTATTTGTTTCCAAGATTGGATTCATAATGCAGGTTACCATGGGAACCTCTCCTCAAGAATCAATGGCTGCAGCTGGAAGCATATTCTTGGGACCGGTGAACAACATTTAAACAATAAACAAAAACGACACACAAATTGATAATACAGTTACTATTATTAATACGTACATCCATTAGTCTCAATTCAAACCAGACCTTGTGCTTATCTCTCTCTTTCAGACAGATTCCCCTCTCTTGATCCGCCCATATATCAGTGAGCTAACTCACTCTGAGATCCATGCTGTGATGACAGGAGGTTTTGCCGGCATCTCTGGTACCCTTTTTGGAGTCTTTATCTCCTTTGGGGTGAGGAATCACTTCTCTGCTTTCTGGTTAAGATAAAATGTGGTGTCCTTTGGGGTGAGAGGGCAGAGGCAGAGGGGGAAAGTTTATCACTGAGGATGTCACAATTAAAATGTACAAGTTTCCTCAGAGGGTGTATCAGTATTCCCTCTTTTAGTAACCATTTCAGTGCCAGGTTGGTACTGTCAGTGATTTACCTGCAGAGTTCCACAGCGAAAAGACAACATCAAGCAGGAACACAAGATCCCAAAGTCATACAAATTATAACTATACTAGACTAGAACTGACTAACTATAGTTTAAAATATAGCCTGAAATTTAGTGTCACCTCCAAAATGTGAAGGATAAGGTCATACGCACATAACGTTTGTGCAAGGCTAACAGAGAACAGCATCAGTGAAAAGATATAATGCTACAGTTTAATAATGACATTTCATTTCTACTTTGATCTTTGTCAGGTCAGAATATTTGAAAAATGGGAAGCCCATCTATATGCATGCATCATGCATGTTGTGGAGAATTCTATTCATCAGTGTCAATGTGCTTATCATGACATGATGCCGCCTAAACCCTGCAAACTGTCCTCTGAGGCTTCTACGTTATTTACCTATCTGCTGTGTTTTCAAAGTGAGACAGCCCTATCCTCCGACCTTGGTTACCACAGTAATGATCAGAATGGCGCTTGATTTCCTGAACACAAACATACCACTGTTCTGTATCTCAAGGAGGAGAAGTCAGTGTCCATGTAAAAATCTAAGATTTAACAGCATCCCTACAGTCACTTTAAGACATACACAGAGTATGTCTTGAACACCATTTGTGACATGCTACAATTCCCTCACAATGCACACCAACAGGCTGACAAATTTAGCTCCAAAACTCTTCAACTAACCTTGACCTAAAATGTATCAGCTTTGCCAGGAAGTAAATGAAAAAATGTAATTTATGTCTGGAATGTCTTTGTGCCTCTCTTTTGAGATTGACGCAGCACACTTGTTGACTTCATCAGTGATGTGCGCTCCAGCCTCACTGACCATCGCCAAATTGTTCTGGCCTGAAACGGAGACACCTAGTGGAACAGCCAATCATAACCTGAAAACGGCCCAAGGGTAGGAGAAGACACTTCCTGCACATGTATTTGTAGTGTAGCGGCAATATTTAACGAGTTGGGAGTGAGAACAGGCAGGAATAAACATTTGTAACACATGTACACACATGTATAATACAAACTGTGATGAAAAGGTAAAGCCTGCCCCCTGAATGAAAACCACAAATTTACTTGAACACACAACATATCTTTTTGTAAAACGGTTCAGAAATGTTGGGTATGAACAGTTTGACCTAACAAAGACATGTCCAGGAATCATATATTTTCTATTTAAGCCAATTTGTGGTTTATTGTCAACAAAGCTCAACTTGTGATTATCCACAGAAATACAGCACCAACCACAATATGATCAGATCAGATGTCATCAACTCATCAGTATCAATATGCTGATGACACTGTGCTATTCTGAGGGTTTTTTTAACCATTCAAATGTTGTCTGTGTCTTCTCAGAGAGATTACAAACATCTGGGAAGCAGCATCCCATGGTGCATCTTCTTCTGTGGGCTTAGTGGCCACCATTGTCGTCAACCTCATTGCCTTCATGGCACTGTTGGCCTTTTTTGATGCTACTCTCTCTTGGCTGGGTGGGATGTTGGACTATCCACAGCTCAGCTTCTCGGTGATGGACAAACACTCATACACCAACTCTCAGACATGCTCTACATATTTTCAAAGATCAACCCATATACACTCACTCTTCATTTTGTTCTTTCTGTCTCCCTTTAGCTCATCTGCTCGTATGTATTCATGCCTCTCTCCTTCATGATGGGTGTTTCCTGGGAGGACAGTTTCATTGTTGCTGAGCTGATTGGCATAAGGATGTTTCTCAATGAGTTTCTTGCCTATCAGAAGTTGGTGGAGTTAATTAAGAGGCGGAAAGCAGGAGGATCACAATATGTGGGCAACATAAAGCAGTATATTTCTGTGAGTCTCATTTATCATATCTTGTGCTCTGACTTGTTTATTGTTCACATTGTCATTCCCATTTGTATTTGCTTTTACAGTTCAGGTATAAGCTGACTAATTGGGTCCAGTTAGAGAACATTATTTATGGGTAACAGTCAATCATTGTTGGGCCATTTGGGGGATGTTTATGTTTTAATTGACTTAGAGATCCATTAAAGGTGCCTTGTGGAGTTTTGTGGAGTACTAGTAGCTCTATGGTGCGGTGTTGTTATGATCGGATCTCATTTTGTTTGTTCTTGTGCACATGCATGAGGATGCATATGCACAGACACAAAGAAGAGACACAAAGCTAGCAAGTAACAATGGATTGTACTGTTATATGAGCATGGTCAGAATAAGGACATATGTGAGCAGTTAACATTAGACATTTCGAACTTGCCTTCCTGATTAGTGTTAATCACATGACTTTTAGATTTTTATACATAAAAAAACATGTTTACTGAAACTCACTAAAATCTTTTTTTCACTTTTCCCCCCTTCCAGGTCCACTCTGAAACCATTGCAACCTATGTTTTATGTTCTGGTGCCAACTTTGGTTCTCTGGGGATGTCGATTGGAGTACTGTGTGAGTGCCACCTCATGAGCTTAAGTTGAGAACTTAATTAGCACAGCACTAGATACAATCTGTCAATCTCTGCCACACAGGATGAAAACTAAACTAAAACTAAAGTAGGATTGTTTTAGGAGTTGTTTGTTGTTTTAGGGTGGGAGTAAGTGTTACATTTGTTACATTTAAGTGTGTGTGGGTGTTGAATGATGTTGCTGAATGAGAAATTAACCTGTAGCTCCATTATAGCCTGGAAAACAAAAGGAAACTCAGATATCCGACACACATAACATAAGCAAATTTTTAAAATTTTATGAAAGCACTCCTAACAACTGTCAGCATATAAAGTAACACATGCCAAGTGTCAATGTGTGTGCTTTTGCAAATGCCAAAATAAGGACTGGTGTAAGACTTTGTATGCTCAACAAAAGCCTTCCTGGGTGAATAAAAATGTAAAAACAAATCGCTACCCAAGAATCAAAAAAATGTGAAACAAGGGCCCAAGATTTGCAAAAGTAACTATATAGAAATATAATGTTGAGAAGAAGACTCCGGTGTTCTGGTTAGGTGAAGCATGAATAAAAAACAGTATTAATGCTTTGCAAGAAAACACAAATGGCAAACAAAAGCAGCAAATTCCACAATTTTCTATTCAAACTCAGGAATTGTGACCTTTTGTTTGTTGTTTCTTCTTTTTGTTATAAAACCTGATGATATATTTCATACTGAATTAAAGGATTTTGTTCAGGTTTGTTGTCTGAACATTATTGTTACCTATTGCTTTTTTTTTGCATTACTTGTTCTTTAAGATAAAGTTGTTGTTTTTGCAGCGGCCGTGGCTCCGGAGAGACAGAATGACATCTCCAGCTGTGGCATCAGAGCTCTGATAGCAGGCTGCATCTCCAGTTTCATGTCAGCTTGTATTGCAGGTGACTGTGTAGTCTTTGCCAGTGTCTGTCATTTCTCATTCTGATTTCACCCTGCAAAACATAAAAAATACATGGATATTATAGCCAGTTTATTTACTGCTACAGTTAATTACTGCCATGAAAATCAAACTGATGCCATTCCAGCATTTAATATAATAGGACTGACACCATTAAGCGACGGTCGGGGTGTGAGACAATGGGCCCTTTGGTTCAGATATGCAGTAAAAGGACTTTCCCCTGCTATTTAGGAGCAAGACAATGCATCTGTCTCTCTTCAGATATTATAATAAATACTACTACACAATATACAATATATTATAGGAAACTATGAAAGAGACGCAGGTTCTATTGTCTTCAAGCTAAGCTATTCTGCTGCAACCTGCCGGTTTATTACATCGACCCATCTGGGAAGTCACTGTTGCAAAATGTCCTATAATGTCTGTGTATTGGATCTACATTATATATCCTGTCACTCAGGTGTTTTTTATGGTTTTCCTGATGCTGTCTGGGTTTCTAGGTATGTTATACATCCCTGATCTTGAGTGTCCACAATTCCTGGCCACACAGTTCAGCAACATAAATGTGACCAACAGCTCACAACTGGTCACCTGCTGCACACAGCTATATAACAGGTTTGTGTGTGTGTGGGTGAGTGTGTGTGCGTACCTGTGTGTATTATTATTTTATTATTATTGTAACAAGTTGTTTATAGCTCTTCAATATCTGTGTATTTACTTAGAATCATTTCACCCTGCATATGGATGCAGCATAGGTATTTCTTGATATCCGCGTGCAGAAAAAAATACAGTTGAATGAGTAGATAGATGCAGTGATTCAGTGTGTGTGTATATTCATTTGCAGTGTGACGGTGTATGAACCGTGGAACGTGACAATCGAAGACGGATTCAGTCAGAGCCATCTGCAACACTGCTGCACACTCACTCCCCTGACACGTTTTAACTGCAGCTTGGTGCTTTGAATGACTGTAATATAATACATTTTCAATAAAGTTGTACCACCAAACAATCAGCGAATGACCAGACATGTCAACACATGAATAAATAAATAAATGGAAAATGGAAATTAAGACAGCATAAGTCACATAGTGCATTAAAGCAAGCAGAAGTACAAAAAATAGAATGGAATGAAAAATGTATATTAAAATGAAATAGATAATCAGCCTCAAATGAAATCTTGAACTCGATAAATTGTACCAGGTCTGTCTGAGCATTATCTGTGGTAATGTATGCACAAAATACACTGTGTACACTGTATGCATATGCAGGTATGTATGCACAGTGTATATATGACTTAGTATGGGAAATATATGTACAGTATCTGTCCATTTCTGACATTTCATACAGTGTCATTTATTTATTAAATTTTTCTAAGATTCATAATAATACAAAATATAATTAGAATGGATCACTATAGAATAAAATAGGACTTTAATGATAACCAAAGGGAAATAGACATGCCCTAGGAGTACATAAAACATTTAAATGATCTCCTTACCTCTTACAACATTCAAGTGATGAACATCTTAATGAAGCAATAATTATAATCTAATAATATAATAAATATTCTGCATAATCAGTACCTTTTCTTATTTAATACTTTGTGATATTTTGATTCTAACACATGTGTATCCATGCATGACTTTTACCTGTAACAGTCGACTGGCATTATTGGTTTTACTTGAGATCTGAGTGCTTCTTCCACCGCTGCTTTTCTAAGTTTTAAATGACCTTTGATTACCAGAAGGCAACCCCCACGCCATAACATAATATAACATTTTATGCTAAACAATCATTTGTGTTTCCCTTCTGCCTGCAGCTGTCATTGCCTCTAAACAAGGTCACAGACAATGGGCCTCAATGCAAACTTTTTACATCCTATAGTACATAAGCTGCATGTGAATGAGACAAAACTGTAAATATGTGTCACCTTTTGCGAGACAGAACAAAAACTTAACCTCACTTTTCCCTGCCTGAATATTATAGTAAGTAAAAGCAGTGTATTACTTGGCCACTGGATGTCACTGCTGTCTCCCCCCCCCCCATTTCCAATGTGCATGTCAGATTCATCAGGCCACCATAGACTAGTCAGTCATACTGGTTTGGCTGTCAGACCGATTGTCCAAGTAACTGTCTCATTAATAATGACAGAAATTATACACAGGCCCCCAACCAGAAAAAGAGGAGTCCACTTTCAATATCTGCATGTGTGAGACGACCAGGCAGTCACAGAGATGGCCAGTCACAGTCTCTTCATTAAATTCACCACAAGCTAAAGGTCAGATTGCTCCCCTCTCGATGGGCAGGAGGTGTGTTCACATGTGTGAATTTCACACACCCACAGAGAGGGAACATCAGACTCAGCCATCAGATGCTGTCACATAGGACATTTTTAGGCTCCATGTTACCACGTGTCCAATATGAAAAAAGGAAAATGGCAGTATGCTCATTTTCATTTTGTCAGCAACGTCAAAACAAAAGTAGCATGGAGCTGTGAGATCGGGAGGGAAAAGTAAATATATATAATGTCTCTGGGAATGTTGAGGAGGATCAGGATGATTTGAGTTTCTCTCAGTGTAGGAACAAAAAAAGTATCTTCAGAAGCTAAAACTAAATGCAAGATAATATTTTTTAAGGTTTTTAAGGCATTGATCAAATATCTTGTTCAATCTACAGTTTTTTTATAGCACAACAACACTTATCTTGCATAAGAGGCTGGATTGTATTTACTGTAGAAGAAAATGTTGGGCTGACAGGGGAAAAACCTTGACCAACACTGATACATTTACAATGATTTAAAATATATATTTTTATTGTGCATTATTCATATAAAAAATAATTGCATAAAAAGAAAAACGGTGACATTAAAATAATTCGGTTGGAGATTACAGTCATTTTTAGTCTTCCCTTGTATTCAAAATTCAAACTTGTTACTCAAACTTCAGCTTAGCCATAAGAGAAAAAAACAAATGGTCAAAATGGACAAATGATGTTCACAGTAATATTTCATTCTAGGAAAATTGCTGACACCTGAGATAAACATAGTTTATATTCATTTTTTTTTACATTCCATTTATAAAGTACCTTAAAGGAAACTTATTAAAGATCTGTTGGATCTTTAAATGTACAGTGTGCAATTATTTTATTTATTCAACCCTCATCTTTAATTTACATTTAAAACATTAAAGATTTAGTTTCAAGCACTGGTGCACACAAAGATTGTGAAATCATATCTCCACTACACTTTAATGTCGTTTTTATTGCAGCATTACAGAAGTGGATACAAGGATGGAAGGAAAGAGAAAGGTGGACAGATAGAGTAACATCGAGATGTGGAAGAAAAACCTGAGAAGGAGAACAGTGAGTATCAGGAGGCTGACACTGGTGGATATTGGATGTTATGTAGCACCACTCCAAGTGAAGGAGAGGGGGATGAAGAGGAGAGAGAAACTGAATGATGGAGATGGAGTTGTCATCCACCAGCACTCCAAAGAGCACACAAAGGAAAGAGGAACAGAGGGAGGTCGCTAGGACGAAGGATGCATGGAGGTGGATTGAGGAACGGTAGAAAATAGATTGATTGAAACCGGAGTTTAGAAGGATTCACAGAGGCACTTTGAAGAATGATTAGAAAGGGCAGAGCTGGAAAGAGCATGAATAAGGAATCGAAGGGCTGAAGGAGAAGTAGAGACAGACAGACAGACAGACAGACCACTAGCTTATTTACAATCTGACCAAGGAACACAAACATTTATGTGACTATTGTACCTAATCACTGTTCTCCATGATATGCCCCCTGCTTTAATTGATGCTTTAATTGCTCGTTGACACATAATTACATGGACGTGTCTTGTGCAGAGTGAGAAATTAAACAGGAGAATCCCTGACAAATGTGTGCAGACGAATAGACACCCTACAACATTAATTGTGGTGAATAGTGCAGGGGCATGTTTCTCATTAGTAAATTACCCAGCAAAGTAGTTATCATGTTTGTGAAATGAACATAATTTATACAGAAGCATACACAGGTCTGTAGATGTATAACACACATTTTTGTTTTAAATCCACTACATTGTGCGCAACCACAAGCATGGGATCATCTTTGAGTGCATTTGTCCTGTTCATGTCCTTTTGAATTTGATATTCTTATAATCCTAAAAACTTAAAACAGTAACAGCCTAATAACAAAAATCTAATACTATACCAGGGGATCTACCTTTGTTATGTGCCTTAAAATCGAGCTGTGTTTAGAGAATAAAATAAAAATAAATGAAACAAAGAGACATAGATAACAGTACTGTACTGTATGGTTTCTGCGCCTGTATGCAATCATACTACTTTTTTCACTGATATGATGAATATACAATTTACAAATTAAAAATAGAGATACTCTAATGTGTGGTGGAAGAAGTTTTCTGATATTTTATTTACTATATTTGACTTCACTTACTAAAGTAAATGTCCCGCATTAAAAATTGATACTTAAGTAAAATGATGTAAGTATAATCAAATATATTTACTATTATTAAACATACTCAATGCAAAAATGTCCCCTGTGACTGTTATTATTTATCAGATGATTACACTATTATTTTTATTGATTCTTTAATGTGTATGCAGCATTTTACTTTAGTTGGTTGAGGTGGAGTTCAAGACTAAAATTAATTGATTAATGTGCTGATTATTTTCTCAAACAATCAATCGATTGATTGGTTGATTGATTTCATTGACAAAATCAGAAAATAATACAGTCACAATAACCCAGAGCTGCTTGTTGTTGTTTTTTTTTAAACCAATAGTACAACAATATTTGAAATAAATCCTCACATTTAAGAACATTTGTGAAAAATGACAATTATCATTATTATATACCAAGTAATCAATTAATCAAGTAAACATTTCGGCTGTACATGAACATACAAAGCTAAAGCAACAGGAAATTAAACTGTCAACTATTGCCATGAAGTAAAAAGTTAAATATTTCCCAGCAAAGTAGGCGATGTAAAGTGGCATGAAAAAAGTACCGTACCGTAAGTACAGTAAATGAGTAAATATACTTAGTCAGCTTACATCCCATGTATTATCTTCTGCTATAGTCCCCACCCTCCTGGGATCTATCCCTGCACACTTTAGGCTAGAGATGAACAAAGATGCATAAACTGCCTGTCTATGACAAGACTTACACATTCACACTCATAGTTCAAACCTACGGGCAATTTAGAGTTATAATTCGCCTTCCCTGCTTGTCTTCAGTCAGTGGGAGGGAAGAAAACCCAGACAAACTAACAAAAAAGGCGAACATGCAAACTCCAGAAATAATACGTTCACTTATTTATTCATTTATGTGATGTGAGTTTCCTGCTCTGCCTTTGTCTGCACTGTACAAACTCACACCTTCCCACTGATGCTCGCTTATACCTGTGTGATTCAAACTTTTGGGGAACACTGGCATCACTCTCATGTCTGTACTTTCTATATGAAGCTATAGCCAACAATTAGTTAGCTTAGCTTAGCATAAAGACTGGAAACAGAGGGAAACAGCTAGCCTGACTAAGTCCACCAGCAAATCTTACTAATAAACACATTACATCTCATTTGTTTAATCTGTACAAAAACATAGTGGAGAAGCAACCGGTGTCCAATGATAACCTACCTGACTTCTCTGCTGAACAGAACAGTAAATTGCCATTTTTACACTTTGTTTTTTATACGGATTTTGAAAATGAGATGACATGTTAATAGGGGAGCTTTAGACGTGCTGGTAAATGGTTTTAGACAGAGCCAAGTTAGCTGTTTTCAAGTCCTGTTCAGTAACTGTATCAATATAATGTGACTGAAACAGACCATCTAATAAATATTTGTTACTCAAGGGGTCAAGCTGACGTCAACACTGAGCGCCTTATTTGTGTGACCGTTATTCGTCTTTGCTGCCTATCATGGTCGGTGGACGGTGGTTGGACAGCTTGTCTTTGAATAAGCTTGACATGGAGTGTGTTTTGTCTGCCAGGACTGTAAAGGTCATATCTTCCAGGCTGGGCAGAAGTGTAAATGGTTTAGATCAAGATTCAAGAGTCAAACGTGTTTCTTCTTAGCTGTTTTTATCTGACAAATAGCGCCTTCAACAACACATGTTTGTGGCAGGTTCTGAGAAAAACCTCTGCCAAGCGACTGTTTTATGACTAAATGTGTGTTTAGCCACATGTGCCCTTCATCCCATGTGCTTTCACCCCCGCTGCGAGAGCTCACGTACACACACACACAAATGGGCACAAAAAAACACACGGCGCATACGCTTGCTGACCAACGCACGCTCTTTCTCTGTCAGTCACACGCACACTAACACTCACACACAGATGAATTCCATGGAGGCATGGCAGGGGGTTTGGCTGGGACAGAAATGAACACATGCTGGGATCAGAGCAGCAGTGTGTGATTCACATTTCTCTCTCCCTCTCTCTCTTTCTCTGTCTCTCTCTTTCTTTCAATCTCTCGCTTCTTTCTTTCGCTTATCATTGACACCCCACTCCCACCTCTCCCTGCTCTGTTTACCCCCCTGTGCCTTTGAAAAGCTGAGTGTTTCAAATGTATTCTGCACACAAACTCATCAGAGGACTGTTCTCGAACCTATAGAGGCAATTAGATATTTTCTGATTGAGATCTGTTGATTTTTCACTCATTCAGAGAATGCTTTCTGTCTTGATCCAACTCTCCCCTCCTTTCTCCTCTTCTTTTTTTTTCTTTTTTTTCATGTAGCTAGCTGGGTACCAAACTCCTCATTACTCTAATTTAGCGAGTATGCTGCTCCCCTAATGGCCTCAGGGGCCCGAGGAATATCAAGTGCTGTTTAATTTTTTAATTCTATTCAGAGTTTACATTCATGCCATCCCTCCACCAGCTATTCTGTCCATCTTTTCATCAGTTCGGATCCCATTTACCGTCCCTCCACAAACGACTACTAAAAGATGGCTTTTTTGGAGTGGAGGAGGGGAAGGATATGGTTTAAAAGCATATCAAAGTCCCACTATTTCATGCTGTCCGTTGTTCCAGGCATCCAACAAGTGTTTACATGTTTTGTTGTTGTTCATGCTCTTCTAAATGTGTACTTATTTAACCCTATCATTTGCTGAATTAGACAAATCTCCATGGCGACCGAGGCAGCAGAGAGCAGTTGGAGGGCCCTTGAGGATGCATTAGGACCTTCTTGCAACAAGGGGATGCATCTTAGCTGTAAGCTAAACTGTGCATCCGGCCTGTCTCGAGGGCCAATGCAGAGTTTATTGTCTCAGCCTGGAATCATCATCTAGATATGAGCTGCACTGAGAGCAATCTGAATGACCACGTAATGAATATGCACGTAGAAATTTCAAGTGTAAAACTGTGGAAAATCAGATAGCTACTTTGAAAGATTATGTTTTTTTTTCTCTTCCAAAAATTGTTTCATTATTTTCCTATGGTTTTCCTTTTTTTAAAAGGATACCTGCATAAAGCACTTTCTGAATAATGCTAAATTGAGTTCTGTAATCCTATACATGATGACAAGTTACTTGCAAAAAAACAAGAATTTGCAGCTGAAAGAGCAGCAAATGAGAAAAATACTATCATGGTGGTCAACACTGTCTTCTGAGAAAATACTAGCTGTTTCACGGCTTTTCTATTGCAGTAAGTGCTGCATTAAATCAGGCTTCTTCTTTGTATATTTCAGAGTAGCAAAGTCCTGATAAGCAGCAGCAGCAGCATTCTTTCTAAATGCTGGTTGGAAAATGACAATAGATAACTGATATTGGCTTGGATAAAATCAAGAAAGCTTTGAAAATGTCACCAAACCACTATATTTTAGACAAAGGAATAGGAATAATGGATGGGAAAAAAACGGTTGAAAAGGAACGACAACTAAACGTGTAAGAGAGACCAAGGAAGCCTTGAGAACTTTAGAAAACATGGTACGGTAACAAAAATAAATGAAAAGGTCTGAGTCTGCATGACAACAGAAACCAAAAGAGAAATCTCAATCAGAGGGAGAAAAAAAAGGGAGAGAAATGCTGGTTAAATTGAAACAGCCTTGATGCAGATAATGATATCAGTAAATTAGAGTAGGCTGAGTGGGATGGTGTGTGTAAAAAAGCAGTGAATACACATCATGTCATCTTGTTTGTCAGGAGAGAAAATATGTGTACTATGATATTTAAAGATACATATTAAGTAGTTTTCTTATCAGACACATTGAGATTTGTGTGTAAAGAACTAGTCAGACTACAGTATGTAACTGAAAAAAAAAACACATTCCCCAAAGCTTTTTGTGTGGGAAGGTGCCAATTGTTATAAAATAAACTTTTAGTTATATGTATTTACAAATGACATTATTATCATCAAGGCTCAACGTGCAAGATTTAGGCAGCTCTATTTACAGAATATAGCAGAAATAATAAGAATACACTCATACACACACACAATGCTTTGAAATGAAACATGAAACATTACAGATGTAACATATCATAACTTCAAGTGTCTTGACTAGTAATAAATTAGAAGTTGACTAATGGGGCTCATAGGACATTATGACTATAGTCATCTGATCTCAGCTGTGCATGTGTGTGCGTATGTGAAGGGGATTTGTAATGGATCTAACAGTGGCTGCATACAGTTGTAACTCATTACTGATCATCCCACAGTAAAAATTCATCTTTGTCTTTTCTTTTGAATATATCATTTAGGTTTAGTTCCAAAAGCAGAAACATTTTATTTGTAATTCTCTGCATTTTGGCATCTTACATAATAATGACTTATGATGCAGTGAAGATTTTTTTAAATCCAATAAAATACATCAGCCCTGTGATGAGCTGGCGACTTGTTCGGGGTGTACCCCGCCTCTCGCCCATAGTCAGCTGGGATAGGCTCCAGCTCCCCCGTGACCTTGATGAGGATAAGTACTTACAGATAATGGATAGATGGAAAACAGGCCTTACTTAGCACCAACAATGCAGCATCACTGCATAACCTGTTTCAGCATACTATGAGTTCTTACTACAATTGATTGTTGAGGTGTTTGTATAGGTGAGTATAGGTATTCATAATGCGTTATAAGCCCCATCAATCAAACCGTTGTTTATCAAGATTCAACAGTATCCATAAGACACAAGTTATCATTCATTATGACAAGTCAAATCTATAATGTTTGTTGATAAAGTCATCAGAAAGCATGTGTGTTTATAAGTGTCGCAATATGGATGCATTTATTTACTATGAATGCCCCATAACGCATTATAGCTATGGTCTTCTTAGAAAGCGTTACCAAGAATCCTTCACACTGAGGGTCCATGTTGAACCGCTGTGTTTCTACAGTAGCCCCAAACAGACAATCTAAACTGTGGCTCTGTACTCATTTTTGGTAAAGCTTTTGGTCAACAGCGATCTGTAGACTTAATAATAACACGTTTCTTTCTTTGTGTATGCTCTTAAATTAGTGTGATAGACTCTGTCACAAAAATCAAGATGGACATATTTTGAGTCTAAAAAGCTAGCCACCAAACCCTAAGGCTAACTCTGGACCATTGTTTCCATGGAAACAATCAGTTACCTGCTGCTTGTAGCTTGTGGTTCGTTAACGATGTTTCGGAGCGGATAATGAGAAGAGAAAGAGTTTTTAACGGCTGCAGTAACCTGTTGGAAATATACAGCAGTGAGGAAATTAAACTTCCCTGCGCCTGACCAATGAGTTTGCAAGGCACAGCACCTCGGCTCTGCTGAGATTTTATGCTGCTGGATGTTTTTTTGTTTTTTTTGTATTGCTACAATGTTAACTGATTTTTCCCACAAAAAATTCCTGTAACTGTTGGCTTCTGGATGTGGTTGCTCAGTCAGCTATGTTTTTTTGGTTTGAAAAAGCCGGAAATCATGACAAATTAGCCCTAAGTTAATGATCAGTGTGAACTCTGACAGTCAGACTGATCCAAACTGTAGTTAAAGTCTATCTTTGTGAACCTGGCTCTTGATATCGAAACATTATCCATTTAATATATTTGGGGTTTGGATCCAGTGTGCAGGTGTTACTCTTTTCATAGATTCATTAAAACTGCAGGTAAGATGCTTGAAATAAGCTTGAAGTAAGTGCTTCAGATCTTATTTTTCCAAACAACTAAACAGCCTTCACTTTAATATGCTTTCATACTCATTGAGGACATGAATAAGAAATACATTGCGATATATATATGGTACAATTAAGACCTCTCTTTGCTTCTTAGCGTACAAACCCTCATCCTCTCCTATCAGCAAACTCCTTTCCTCTCTCCCCCAACCTCCCCTCAGTTCCACACCCTCTACCCTCTCTGTCCATCCTTGTTATATCTTATAATTTCCTCCCTCCCCCTCCTCTTTGCTCCTTTTCGACCCATTCACTCTTGTATTTAGTCTCATCAAATTGGATTTCAGAGTAAGCACGTGTCAGTTTTCTTCAGTAACAGATGATTGAATTGAGTAGCTTGAAAGCAGAAGGCTTCAACATGAGGATGGGGAGGTGATTTCTAAGGGACTGCAAATGAACATAGAGACTGCAATGTTACATCTGTCTACAATAGCTAATTGTATGATTACAAATCCAAAAAACAAGAGCAGACAGCGCTGATGTTTCACTTTTGTCCAGGTTTGTGCACACGAGAAAGTGAACGGCTGCTTGAAACTTGAACAAACATTGCAACTAACTAACAGCAACGACCTGCTGACCTCTTATCCTCAGCCTGCATCCTCTTTGTTAGCTGTTGATTTAAAGGAAACAGGCATTGAAAAAAAAGAGAAATAAATTGCCTAACCGTTACTCTTCATAATAAAAAATTGAATAAATTATCCACTAGATGCTAGATTCTTTTTTTTTTACATTATGGAAAGCTCAATAAAGTATAATTAGGCAGCACTGCTGTCAGGAAAATAAACATGGTTATAGGGCAAGACATTTGCAAGAGTGTGATAATGCATTTTAATTGAGAGCAACAGTTAGCAGACAGCTGAGCCATTTCTGATCAGGTCCATTAATAAGACTTGATAATGTCCCCATAGACCTCCAAGACTTCTCATGTGTGTGAGTGTGCATACATGAATGACTAATTCTGATTGTTTGTATAATTTTCCCTCCGTAGGCAACATAACCTCGCTCTCCCTCAAGTGCTATAGCTTATTTAGCTTTGTGTGAGCAAGCAGCTACTTACAGTAAATACAAACATTATGTACTGTCTGTAATCCCTGTTTCAGGTTTTTATACCTGATAAGAAACTGGGGAGGAAAAAAAAACAAACAAGAAAAGTTAGACACACGCAGTAAAAAGGAGGCAGCATTAGCACCCTACTGTTGCCAAAGAATGAGCCCACAATCTAAGAAAAAAAAGGACAGAGCAGTGTGGAAAACACTTTTTCAAATTGGTGCCCAGGGTTTCACACATTTTCATGTCACTCACCATAAAATAGAAACATATTGGCATAGCAACAACACCCCTTTAACAACAAAGCCATCTCCTGCTAGAATCTTTATTTTGTGTTAGTATAAATGGGTCAACATGGGATATTTGGCCAGACTTTGAGTTTCTGTTTCCAGAACGCTGTTAAGCAAAGTGACTGACGAATTATTATAGATGAGATATATGTTTTGTACAGGCCCCCTGGACAATATAATTATAGTTATTCCTTAGTAGATATTAGCTACTTTAAATACTGACAGGCATAAGTTCAAAATATGGCTGTTACCTTGTTCTTTCTCTCTCATTAAAAAATATTTTTCAGTTCAAATGTTTAACTGAACACAAGTCTTTGTCTTTTAGTTCAGTGAAAAGTCTATTCTCAGTGTATGTGCAGCAAGCCCTGAGGAAAAGTGCCTTGCTTTGAAGCCAATCTGACATAGCAGCCAAACCGTGTAATGACAGATACAGATGTCTGTCACGTGATGCACACTGGCCCAAAAATACTTTTTCCATAAGTTTACATTGTGAAAAAAACAACTGTAAAATGGTGAATACAAATGACTTGTTTCACTGTCAGACTTTGATCCATTCAGTCCAATAACATCTAAATAATTTTATTCCCATTCAACTTCAAGCTAAACTGGGAGCTAGTGGTTCGGCCTCTAGTGTGCTTCCTCTCTGGGACACAACGTTGAAAGCATATGCAGAAGATTGGGGTAAGGGCCACTGCAGTTTCCAAAAGAATGAAAACAGTGAGCACAGAGAAATTTTCCCCTTTTGCAGATGAATGTGAAAACAGCCTCCTAGTGACAAACATCATTCTGCACAGTGAAGCTCAAAAATCCAGGAGAAATAACAAGAAGAAAAAATATATTTTTGAGTTGACGGGGCTTGACCAAACTGTGACCAAATAATCCTCCTGTTTGTCTTGAGTGTGTGCCAGGCTGATTTTCTACTGTAAAAGCAAGACTGCAGCTGCCACTTCTAATAATGCAGCAATGTAATAACGGAGTTAGGCTTACAAAACTCCAGCCACCAACATGTTTTATATAAATTACAATAATAGCTGTCAATTGTCAATACATTGATTGAACATGTTTAATAGCCTGCTTTATGCATAAGATTTATGTGTGAAAGTTGACCTGGTACTGCCCAAAAAACATGTATTTGCATTTTTAAATGACCTAATAAGAAACAAGGTGATGCTTTTACTTTTAGTTCACAAAACCAGGGACACAGTTCAAGTTTATGAAATATCTTTAACAAAGGAGAATGTAAAAGGAAATGATAATATGTCCTTAGAAGAAGCATCTGTAATAAGATGCACATTTTTTAAAGTACACACATTAGATCATCCGATATAAATATGTAAATGCTACATCATCGAATAAGCCAATTACTTTCCTACATGTAATGGTAGTGCAACACGTGGGAAATAACATGAGAGAAATTAGTTACCTGTGAATATATTTGGACAGTGTTCACTCCCGACGGAGATATTAATCTGGTGGTAAAGGGGCAACGAGCATTTTTAGAATTGTAAAACATAAAAGACAAAATACAGTTTAGTAATTTGCTTGATATAACACAAAAAAGTTGGTTTTAGTTTAAAAAAAACAAAAACAAACACACAATCCGAAATTAGTTTTAAAATTAGATTTTTTTTTCCATCGCTAAAGCAAAGTGGAGGAAAAATGCCTTTCTTGTGAAATTCTCCGAAAATTTCAGAAAATTTACAGAACACCGGTTTAATAGACTTATAGCAGAGACTTAATAGAATGAGGGAGCAAAGGAAGTAGAATAGAGTCCATAAAAAGAGAAAGAAGAAGGACGAGTGAGAGAAAGAGGCACAGGAGGGTAAAGAGGAGATAAAAGCAAAGAATAACAATACAAGAGCAGAAAGGCTGAATGGTGGGTTGTGTATGCCTACAGCCTTCAGCAGTGAATACTGCCTCTTTTTTTTTTTTATTAGTATTGCCATTCACTACGACAACAGCACAGGCAGTTATCAAGCAGCCTTTCAATCTCTGGGAGTGTTGTACATATATGTGTGTGTGTAATCCTGGTTTGTCATTTTGATATACGCTGATGAGAGGTCTGTCGCTTCAACCTTTACTGCTCTGTCTGTCCTGTCTGTGCAGAGGTGCATGAAATAGACATCCTCTCAGGCACGAGCTAAAACATGACATTTGCTCCTCTATAGAAGCTTCTCGTCCAGAGTATTTTCTCTTTCTGTCTCTCTCTTTAGCCTACATACCTCCTAATCTCTTCTGGTGGATCTCATTTCCTCTTAATTCCTCCTTGTCCCAATGGTTTCCTGATGGTGACCTTTCATTTCATATCCTGCTTCATGAATTAAAGACATTAACTCACACGCACAAACAGGTGTACACGCTCGTAAATGAACACCCCGACGACATGTACACTTTTTAAGTGAAAATGTGACCAGATCACCAAAAGATCAAATACAGTAATCTCCTTAATGAATAAAACATAACAGGAATTTAGCATCAGTGTGCAAACACTGAACAGCTGCCTGACGACTGATTGACTGACTCAAAGTTCAAAGAGCCACGCTGCCCCGAGCAGAACAAACATTTGACACGTAAGCTGTCATTTGTCTGTTTGTCTGTAGTCTTTTGCAGCCTATTTTCTTAATATTAACTAGGGGTACAGAACAAGGCTTCATGATGTTCAAGAGGTGTAAGGGCGCAGCGAAAGCACTCTGCACAGCTTGTCAAATTACCTTCCTAATGGCCGGCTTGTCAGGCTTCCTCGTCTCTGTGGAGAAAGAAAGGACAAGTGGGGGGAGTGATCCATTCTCTTCCTTGTCACAGCAAAATCACTCATTCGTCTCTTTTTATGGTACCTTTGCTTTCCTTTCTTTTAAGTCCTGCTTCTCAAGTGCATTCTGCTCGTATTCAAATGGTAGTAATGACTTGTGTGAGAGCATGATGTAAAGAGAGGCCAGCTGTATTGTGGGCCTGTCAATCGTTTGTCTGCCTCCGAGCTCTAATAGGCTTTTCCATTAAGTCTAGTTAACCATCATTCACCTGAGTCATCAGTAGGAGGTCAAAGACCGGATTAATTGTTTCTTCTTAATTGCAAGATTACATCTTCAAAATCATTCTAACCTTTTCATATTTTGCTCTACACATATTGTGAGTCATTTCTTTATATCCTTTCAATGGAGCTTCAGCTGCTCTACTTTTTCAAAAGAATTTCCAATGACTTCCTGATATTGTAAAAATTTTCCCTTTTTGTTGCAATAAACATGCAGCTCAACAGGGTCAGAATTTCGTTCTAAAAAATGTATGATTTTGGAACATAAACACTTAATTTGACATTATTACAGGAAGAGTCATTATGAACAGGAGGAATTACAGGATATAAGGATAAGGATATATGTATGTGCCAACATTCCTGATCTTAACCATTTAAGCCATATTTGGGGTAGCCGCCCAGGATTTAAAGATCAAATCTAATTAGGTTGTAGTTGTGGTCTTATGTTCCTTGCTCAACGACTGATTCTCTTTAAATGTAAAAAAAAAAGAAAAAAAAAAAGACTGCAGCACTGGCTCATAAAGGCTGTCAGAGGTTTTATTAGATCTGCAGTGGTGGAAAGTAACAAAGTACATTTACCAAACTACAATTCTGAGGTCTTTAGTCGAGTCTTTCTGTTTTATACTACTTTATACTTATATACTTCTCCACTGCATTTATGCTGATAGCTTTAATTGTGTAAATGTGTTTCGTCGAAGATTCAGATTATAGTAGAATAGAAAATAATAGAAAATATAATCAATCAACAATAATCAAATTATCTAGCTCCATCTTCACAAGAAGCAGCATTAAAATGCTGCTCTCTGACTAATGCATCAATAATAATAATTCTGAAATGTGTCGTTGTTTAAATTGAACAAATCCTCATTAATGTATATCATTATCACTTTCTCTGTGTATGGGAACTAATGAACTAATCCATTTTAAATCCAAAATCCAGTCTTATTTCCAAGTCATTGTACATGTTGACATGTGCATGTGGACCTTTTAATGGGCTTTATTATATGGTATCCAAAAACTTTTTTTAGTTAAGATAAAACCACTCAAAAACTTTGATATGAGCACAAAATGAGTCCTCTCTTCATTCCTCTTCAAACCACAATAATCATCCCCTCCATTCATCCATTCAGATGAGCCAAAACAAAGTAGGAAGGTCCAGGTTCCTCATAATTTTCTATTTCTTTAACGATTCACATCCTAAAAACTCAGTAGAGATACACACATACACACACACACACACACACACACATGCTTTTGCCATAAAGAGAAATCATTTGCTCATTTGATGGAGGCCTAAAAGAGAGGTTGAGCTGTCTAAGTGGATTTTTCATTACTAAATGTAATAGGGCAAAGAAAATTACAGCTGCTGCAGCAGGATGGGTATTAGGCCTGCTCATGTACTTTTTACATTGATATTTGTAATGACCAAAGAGGTACAGTGCAGCTGTATATGAGCATTACAAAAATTAGCACAGTGCTCTCTCTCCCATGTGTGTGCATCCTGTCTCAGTCTCCTCCACTCACCTACTATTTGTAATTTGGGATGGTACATCCAAACTCACAAGCGAATGAAAAAGCACTTTTTTTCCTTTTTTTTTTTCTTTTTTTTTTCTGTTGCTGTTGCTGTCCAAACTGAGACGGAAGTGGAAGACTGACATCGAGAAAATAATATTGCAAATGGAAAGCTATTAGGGCAGTCGAGCACTTTCCGATGCTGCTTCTGAAATATGCCATTTACCTCAGCATGAGAAACTTTTAAAGACTCAGAAACATTTTAATTTTCTCACAAGACCATGCAGTCCAGCTTTTCAATAAACCCCAGACCCACAGTCCAAATGTAATTCATTTATGAGGAAATGACGAAGGTCATGATCTTCATATGACTCATATTTCTTAGATATGAATTCCTGCTGTAAATGTTTGTTTTGTGTCTTGTATCGTATTTATCTCCTGACCACTTCACCACTGCACAAGTTCTGATCACAAAGCTAGACTTACAATATAAAGAAAATAAGTCATTTTATAAAAGTGTGTTTTATTTTTATGTTTATGATGATGATGATTATTATTATTATTACTGTTGTTGTTTTTGTTGATGTTAGTATTATTATTAGTAGTAGTATTGATATATTACCTACCTTATATTACCTTATTCTTGGTAGCTAAATATTGAAAAACACATATTTTATGAACTGGAAAATCAAAGTAAATAGTTATTAAAGCTGTCAAATTAATGCAACAAATAAAATGTAGATATATATCCCTCTGAAATATAATGGAGTAAAGTGGATAATTAAAAATATTCTTAAAATTGTACTTCTACAGTACTTCTACACTATATTATTATGTAGTAGTATATTATATATAATATTAATAAAATTTATACAATAGTATAATATAATATACTTAATAATAATAATACACCTACCAATCACAACGCATGCCATTATCGGCGGTGCCATTATATTTTAATCTAAAGCTTCGATACTTCAAGTTCTCTAAAATAAATTGTACCTTTAAAAGTAGACAAAATAAATCAATGCACATTCATAAATACAGTCAACAAAAGTCAAATAAAGAGGGTAAAATATTGTACAAAACTGTGCAATCCTTCAAATCAACAATACAAAACTCCTACAGAAAATGTGTTGTGACATATGTCTGTCACGTTTTCACAATCTCTTACAGAAATTGAAAACAATTGTTCTTGTGTTGGCTTGCAAACAAAACAATTTGGAAACAAAAGTCTGGTGTCCTGCCTCTGACCATGCAACTACCCAATCATAGTCTAGAATAATTGGGTGGCCAATCAGATTTCAAGGGCCACGTGTGGCCCTCCTAGACATACCCGAGAACTCAAGATCCATTTACTACCTGTTCTTGCTCTTGAGCTTCTGAGCATATGCATGATCTTCATCAGCCGATTGAGTTTATACTGTTTTTCCATAGTTTGAAGTGATCTTGAAAACAGCAGTAGAGAAAATATAGAGATAATGTCAGGGATCCTTTAGAGTTTTTGATCACACCATGATCTTCATCACCAAATGATTAAAACCTTTTCATTGAATTGTATCCATTTTTTATTCAATTCACCTTTCTTTTTCCTCGTCTTTAACCTCGTTTTAGCTTTTTAGAGGCCAGGGTCAGATTGTGTACAGCAGTTTTTAACCTTCACCACATGCTGAAGAAACCCTGAATCAATAACAGCTCTTTCTTACAGGAAATATAGTGGAAGTAAAGTGGATCTAAATCAGATAGTTGTGTTGTGAATGGTAGGTGTATTATCTTACAGTATATTATACTATAATATTAATTGTATTAATATTATACATAATATACTATATTACATAATAATATAGTGTAGATTTACACAAAGAGTCTACAGCTCTTTCCTGTAATGTTACTTTCATACAATTTTAGTATACCTTTGGCTTCTCTTATTCCCCTATGCAGTGTTTTCTCCAATTTCCTCTTTACCTTTCTGTTTCTTTTATTTCAGCCTGACATGAAACAGGAAACAGAAAAGAAACAAAATCTACACATTTACAGTAGGAAATGGATTTTCTCATATGATTTTGCATGGAGCTACTCACCATGCACATCCACCTGACAGCCTAATTACCAGTCAAATACATACAGAATGCTATATATATATATATATATATATATATATATACACACACTGTATATAATGAGGTATGGCTGTTGCATTACTTCCGTACCCACTGAGACAGCACTCCCTTCATTTCATTTACTCTATCACCCAAAATTTATTCCAATTGTATCTCCCTATGGGTTGCTTCTCTCGCCCTCCTCCCTCACCCCTCCATCGTATCCAGCCTCATTAGCACATAACAGGCTATCGACATGCATAGCAGGGTCCTGATTTAGACGTTCAACCTGATTAGCCCTTAATGATCTGAGACAAGCTACCTGAATGGAAGTGCACACAGTGGTATAAGACAATAGCATACACACGTGTCCTCCTGCATTAACACACGAATGTGAGCACGCTCACATGCAAACATACATTTCATGTGGTATCTTCATTAGTGTATGAGGACAGACGAGACACAAATTAATTTGTGTTGTACAAATTGTTGAGATGTTTCATATTAAAGAGATATTTCCAGACAATACTGCGGGGCGACTTTTAATTAGATTTATGTGTGTTTAAAGAGTGCATACTGCATTTAATAAAACTCGCTGCGCAGCAGTCTAGTTTGTCCAGTTATTCATCTAATCTTGTGGAATACAATACTCAGTTGACAAGAAGAAATGGAAAGGTAAAATTAGCAGAGAGCTCTTACTTCAAGCATGTTTTATCATTAAGCTGAGTGAAAGAAAATTATAAAACCTTCAGAACAAATTTATTTCAATATACAATAAAATACAGACAAAGCAACAATGTGTGGTATATGTATTCACTGAAGACAAAACCATAGATGAGTCTCTGTAATGAACAGAAATAATCAAAGCTCATGGCCTCTCCTTTATCCTCCTTTCCTCTCATTCAACTCTGGGGGAGTTTATTGAAGACTCACACTTGCCCTTGGATGTTCAATCATTTTTCAGTCAGAAGTAATGGATGTACTGAATGAATGCAAAGGCTGGCAATTCATTACAACAATCAGAATATGAACTCTTCCTCCACCGCCCCATTCCCTTCTCTCAGTTCACATGCTTTACATACTTTTGTTACATACAATTAAGTACAGATTCATTTTCCATCTGTAATCTTTTCGCATGGGAAGGATGCAGATTAGATGAATGAAAACATCTAATGACAGATGACAGAATGCCACATTCACATATAGCAGATGGGATGCACTGCGACAACTGCTTACTGATCATCAGACATCCAGCTCACACATTCTGCTCTCTAAATCTGAAGCAGAGGGGCAGGTTGATTACCAATCCTGAAAAAAAATACCTTCGTTTCATTGGATGAGGCAAAACGTTCAAGGCAATACTGATGCACAAAGTTGTATATGTCTCATTTTTGTTTTGTTTTCATCTCTGCTTAAGGGCAATATACTTCTCCACTGCATGTAATTTCTCTTTATTGCCCACTTCCCCTCAACCTCTCTGTATTTATTTTCTCCCATCTCTCACCCTCTGCTCCAGCTCCTGAAGAACTTTCTCATCGACAGGTTGTGCCTTAGTTACTACCGCTTTTCTGCCCTCTGCTTCAACTTCGATAGTCATAACACAGCACATGTCCACCAACTCTTGCTGACATCTCATCATCCCAGTGTCCAGCTCACCTCTGCGAGCCGGGTCTCGCTTCAGAGCCCCCTTCTCCGCCACAGAGAAACCCAGCAGGCCTGTCAGAACCTCGTCGGACAGCTCAACATCAAGGTAACCAGTTCCATCGGATATCGAGGCGCAGATACGCCAAAGGCCATTGCTGCTGCTCAACCTCCCCAAGAGAGTCACAATGAAAGCTTTGACATGGATCTTTGTGGTGTGCTTGTGTGGTTTGGACATCATCTCTTCCAGAAAGCACAAATATGTAAAAGGTGGAGAAGTGAGAGTAAGAGCAGTGCTTGAGGTGCAACTTTGCCCCTGAGGTGATACACTTTTTGATGAGTCACTGGTAAGTCGACCACTGGAGCCTGAAGTGTCTGTTTTGTTGGTAGCGCTCTCTCTGTCTCTACTAGGTCCTTGCTGAACAGGAAGCTGGTGTGCCCCTCCAGTCCTCTCAGATTGTATCTCTGTGATGAAGCAGTCCATGTCATCATCCATGAAGTCACTCTCATTGTTAGCAACAAATTCTGATTCATGCGATGGCTCTACAGATCTGGAGTTGCTAGAACCAAGCCATGACCCAGAGCCGTTCAAAGTGTGGGGTTTTGTTGCTCGGTTAGGATTTCCTGTTATCCTGTTGTTGTTCTGTGGTGCACTGCTGTCAGGAACATTTGCACATTCTTGAAAAATCACATCATCCAACTCATCCAGGGGAAGATCGTCAAAGTCTTCATCAGGAAATTCATCGTCCGCCATGTTGTCATCTGGGATCTCTGGCTCAATCAAGTGATCAGAAGGTAAAGGGTCAAAGAGGTCAGAATCTTCTTGTTCATTACCGTAGCGATGACCTTGGGCTGAACCACCTCTGTCGCTCTGGGTCATACCACTTCTGTGAGAGCGGGCAGAGGCTTCACTTCTGCAAATGAAGTTGGACTGAGTTAATATACAGTGGAGCCTAAAAAGTCTGAGACCATATTTAAAAAACCTTTATGTGAACATAGAAATAATCAGAAAGTTCATGAGTCATGGCTAAACTCGAGGTTTCTAAGAGGGCAGTGATCACACCATCAGAATATCAATAAATCAAGCTTAGTTCCCTAAGAGACAGAAAATAAACTTCATCATACAGATACAAAACTTGCTGAATAAAGAACACAAGACTTTAGTCAGGAAAAGTCCTATCAAAAGAAGGCAGTCTTGGTTGGTCGTGGTGTCAGAGGGGTAGTAGCAGTTTTTCTAAACTACTTGTGGTTAGTGATGTTAGGATCATACATTTTGATGATATTATTATAGTGGAGGAAAAATCGCACTTTCAGGACTATAATGCATCAACACTCCAGATGTATGAAATCACATGAGCCTTTTTTTGTTTTGTTTATTAATATTATTTAGGCAGTATTAGTAAAAATGAAAGATGGACACTGAGGTCAATAGTACATCCCATTTTGGTGAACGATGCATTAATAAAAAGAGCAATGCTTTTTTTCATGCTTTGTTGCCATTGGTATTTGCACTGAAAGCCCAACTCTGACAAATAACAGAAACACACTGCGTAGCTGAGCCTTTACAGTTTATGGAACCCTGACATTTTAAACAAAGGTTAATAGTGAAATTGGTTAATTGCTACATCCCTAATAACGGTGGACTAAGAAATACCAACATTTCACACTGTATGACTGGAAAAAAGTCATATTTACTGATGAAGCCAAGTTGGGTGTATGTAAAGAGATGACAGCCTGGCAGTGATTTTCCTCCTCTGAATTTGGACACCTGCACTGCACTGACTGGATTCTGATGGAGGAGAAATAGCACTTCATTCTGTAGAGCCATGCTACACCCTCTGGTTTGCCTCTTTGTGGAGAATTCATATTGCAACAGGATAATGACCCCAAACGCACCTCTAAGATTGGCAAGAACTACTTGAATAACAAAGAACACCTGACTGTCATGGACTTTCCTCCATAGTCAACTAACCTCAAACCCATTGAACATTTCTGTGGGCACCTGAAGACAAGCTTTCTGTGAAAGCACAAAAAGCTCTTTGGAAAGGGGTGAGTATATAAAATACTAAGATATTCTGAAATTCTACACATTTTTCAATGATTCAAGTTTTCACTCACTGTTGAGCCGATAGTATCATGTGTAATGAATAAAAACAAAACATGCAAAATAGAAGTATCTTGAATTGTGGTTTCTTCTGTCCCAAAGTCAAACAAAAGACATCATATAGATATCGCATAGACATCACCACCCACCTGGATGAGGCTGTTGAGACAAGGCTCCTGATGGAGGAGCTTCTCAAGGACTGCGTGGATGGCTCGCTGAGTGTCCCGTAGCCACTGTCTCGACTCGGTTCAGTCCGAGCCCTTTCCACCTCCTCCTGGGCCTCCAGACTGGCCAGCAAGTCTGCATCATCGAGCTCCAGGTCCTCCATTTCCTCGTTACCTAAAGAGAAAAAATTAGACATCATGATTTAGGCAAATTGTATAACATCAAGAATAAAGCAGACAGTTTAAGGAAAACAGGCTTTATGTCACATAAAATCAAAAATTCTAAACAAATTTATGCCTAACTGTTTAAACATTTTGTAAATATTTAATACCACCTGCAACCTTTGTAGCATGATCGACCATCATACAGTACATACACAAGTGCTTTTGAATATACCTTGTTGTCGTGGTGCCGGTGGGGCCTCCTCCCCCTCCTGCTGCTGCTCCTCAGGAAGTCCTAGCGTCCGACACAGCACCCTGCCCTGTCAGAGTAGTACAGAAATATACCACTGGATCTGTATAAATCATTTTATGGTGCACACTACTGTATAAAAGCTGTGATTATGTCTTTATCTTCACAAAAACAAACACACGAAAGACACATGGTTTTAAATGTACTTTGACAGACAACAGAAACCAACAGTTTACCTGGTTATTCCTGTCCACCAGGTCCTCCACCTCACCACCCAGGACCTTAACATTGGTCGGCCCCAACAAAAGCACCCCAAGTCTGCAAACAATCTGTCCCTGCAACTGCAGCTTCACACCAGGCCTGAGGGTCACAAAAGTCAACAATCCCTTATATTGTTTTTTTTTTTTTTTTAATAAATGGTACAAAGGTTCCAGAAAATCAATCATGCCTTTTTAATAAAGTGCCATGTGTGTAATCCTGGAAAGATGTAAAAAATAAAAAATGACTTAATTGTAAAAAGTCACAGTCTTTTTATGTCGGCAGCAGCAAAAAGATATCACAGTGCAGTTAAGTGTTTTGCAGATCAATTCTTAACCTGAGAGCTGCGCTGAGTGCAGGGATAGACTCGTACTCCATCGCCTCCAAGCTCTGGACTCCATCTGTTAGCTGCACAACAGAGACAGTGTATTTTACTGCACAGCAAAAATAATTATGGAATAATTTATATTCTCAAACTATTACAGAAAGAAAGTTATTGCTGCCTTCTTGATCTTATTTCTCTATAAGGAATTCTAAAAGTAGAAAAACAAAAACTGACACAGTAACAATTTTTACCTCTGACATGCAGTGCCCCCAAACTACTGCTGGTTTAACCCAAAAGTAAATTTGGAAATAATGTTTTTTGTTACGGCTTTCTGCAGTGATTCCAGTGCATTTCCAACTGCCATGGCTTTTTTTGCTCAAAAGGAGAAAGAAAGAGGAAAAAAGCCATTGCATCGTTTCTAAGCAACACCATTATTCTTGAGAAACCATAGAGCAGTGACAAGTGTAATACTTAAGGTGAAAATTACAGTCTGCGCCTTATATCCTGGCAATTTACGCTTTCATATGCTCTCACTGATTGTACCTGTCCAGTCTGATTCAGTTAGGAAGAGAAGCAGAAGCTTTCGTTATTCCACCCAGACAAACACACAAAGATTAAGCCTGGTTTAGATTAGGGTTGGACAGTTGATGGAGTATAATTGTACACACTGGTAAATAGTGAGACTGTGTTTATAATATCATAGACACTGCAGTCAGGGATAATGCAAAAGGGGTGCTGACATGTAGGTTTTTATTAGATCTAGATATCTAAGGGAAACCTGGCTGTAACCTTTAGTCTCACTAAAAGCTGTCAAGTGAAGTGCTACGAACTGTCATTTCTTGTGAGAGAATAAATCGAGGGGGGGAAAAAATTATATCTGCAAACGCTAACTCACAATGCTTATTGAGTATAAGCGCTGATGCACTACTTCAAAAACACTAATTTAAGGCATTTACTCATAATTTGTTCATTTTAGATGCACAGCATTGAAGTTTAGTGTTATTTCATGAAAGCTTTTGACCTGCAATAGCAGCATGCGCGTTGCTCTGGTTTCCCAGGGCCTCTGGGTGGCCTGTGTGACTGCAGACACCTCGTCGTTCGCACAGTCTGTGCCCCTCAACTTCTGCAGCTGACCATACGCAGGCTGACTGATGTCCAGTAACGAGTCAACCTAAAACACAGTCAGACCTTAGCACATGTTTCCTCTTCCCTGCATATTCATTTCTTAAATATTCATAAAAAATATGAACTGCATCTGGCTCCCATCACTGTATATTTGTAACCAACCAACAGTGAATTGCTCTGAAATCCATTGGTGTTTTGTTATCATATGATTATACGCAAATCATGCCTACATTTCCACACAACAGCTTATGTAGACTGCTATTTTTACTGCTACATGGTTTTCCTAATTTGTGTTGTTGTATGTGTTGTTTTTCCCTTTTCTCCTCCTTGTTCTGACGTCGGTGCATATGTGGTCCTCGGCATGCTGTTTGCATGTGTTAGTTTTAAACAAGGTTTGTTAGTGTGCCTTTTAAAAAAGGTCCAGTCCCTCCCACTCTTGCCAGCCATAAAAACAATTTTTAAAAAAAAAACCTCTTTTGAGTTTTCATCCTCTATAATTCTACAGTGTGTGTGTCAGATATTGTACCCCATGCTCTGTGCTTTGTTCCAAGCTATTTTCATTTATTCATTTTTGACATTTGGACAATTAAAGAATTTAGGGGATATATTTAAAGAATATGGTGGATTCGGAATATAATGTGCTTAACTATGTTTTCATTAGTGTATAATCATCTCAAAAAAAGAATAGTTCTGTTATTGTTACCTTACAATGAGACTTTTATATCTACAAATGCCACGGGTCCCCTTCCACGGTGTTGGCCATGTTTCTCCAGTAGCCCAAATAGACAAACTGAACACCATTCACGTTATTCGTGGCCACTGTAGGTTCTCCTTCACACTAAAGTTACCTTCTAGGCCAGCTCTGGCTAATTTATAATTTCCACTGATCAATGGGCATTGTCCCTAACATAAAATATAATAATAAAAATAACATGAAATATATAAACATGAAATATATGATGATCAAGACTGTACCTGCACGCAGAAGATGCCGCTGAGTTCAGTCTTCTGGGCCTGAGCGATCCCCTCAGGGAGAACAGGATAGTCTAAATCCCTCAGGTCTGTCAAAAGCCACTGGTCCAGTGCCTACAATTTCCCATCATACAAAAAAAGCATTTTACTCCTGTAAGACCCATTTTATTACAATTATTTGACGAGATTTTATATTTCACATTCACTTACGTAACATAAATGGCTGTCAAATTATGATACACTAAAAGTAACCCCTATTAGACCACCACTAGCCACAATTAGCTCTTGGTCAGATCCAATTTGTCTTCAGAAAAGTTTATATTCTTCAACAAAATGATTCAGAAAATAGCTATAGACATCACGGGGACGTTGAGGCTTAGTGACTCAGTAGTGTCATAAAGTTCCAGCAGAAGTTTGGTCCCTTATTTATGACCTGAATATCCTTGTGCACATCTTTCAAAAAGCACTCTCCTGGGTTTGGATTGGGTGACCATGTGGTCCACTTGAATAAACTGACATCATTGTCATGTTCCTGGAACAATCAGGAGATGTACATTATCCTGCTCTAGTTTATATCTGAATGAAAAAATAAATAAGACTTTGGCAATGGAAGGACACAGCTGCTCAGCAACAATATTTAGGTACGCTGTGGTGTACAAATGATGCATAGATGCAGTAAAGCATACCCCCACATGACGCCACCACCAGCTGGTACAGCTGACACTTGGCAGGATGGATTCATGCTGTTTACACAAAAAATTGTCTTGCTATATGCATGTTGCAACAGAAACCAGGATTTGTCAGACCAGGAGGTGTTGTTGCACTCCTGGGGTCATGTGGGGAATAAAATAAAATAAAATAAAATAATATACTATACTATACTATAGGGTTTTTACTCTATCTGCCTAAAGCAGAGATGTTGACCATGAAGGTGTTGTTATACCAATAAACCTAAACTCTGATTAAAGCCAAAATCGAACAGTTTTGGGCATTGAGAACCAATGCACCAGCTGTACAGTTACACCTAGAAAGATATTTTAATTATTGACTCATTGTTGATTATTTTATTTAATTTAAAGCAGCAAAGATTTGAAATGTGTGCTTGATTATAAGGACTATAAGTAATAACAATTATTGAAATTGCAGATTATGGAGCAAGATATTTAGTCAAAACTGGAACACCAGACCAAAACCAGTTACAACTAGGAAGGGGTCAAAGTTCATCAACCAGGAGTTAATGGATGGCTAGAGAAAGATCAAGGAGGATATTCACAGACCATTTTGGAACCGAGGCAGGAGTAACCATCTTCCCCCTCCATATATTATCACATGACTCACGTTCCATGCTTAAATCATGTCATAGCAACTGAGCTATCATGATAATTGAGGAAACACTACACTGTGATCATCTTTCATGCAGCTGCACAGTGAAGACAGACACCCTGTCTACCTGTTGGTTTACTTGCTGCTGTGACAGATGACCCGCTCCTCCTGCCTCTTCTTGTAGCCACTCCACACAGGCCTCCAGCCAGGCAAAGGGCACCTGGATGTGCCGGGAGGACTGCAGCCAGGCCTGGGTAGCACGCACCACTGCATGAATCTCAGGGGCCATCCTTTAGCTTTGTGTGTGTTTCCACTTAGACCACTTTCTCCAGTTATCTACAACTACATATAGACACACAAACCTAACATCCGGCTATGTGACAAAGCTTTAGCCAACTATTCAATTAACAGAGTTCAGTTACACATATTTAAATTGTATGTTGCAGTCCAAATAGTTCCAACTTCAAATTTTAATCGCACCAAAATTTCAGTGAGATTTTACAAGGTTTTAAAAAGGTATATCATCTGACAAATGTCAACTCTTTTTTTTTTGCAAGTGAGTATAAAAGTTAATTTAATTCATGGCATTGCACCCTGCAGTCCTAGAGGCTTAAAGAGAGCTTCATAAGGGGTCATCTTCTCTCTGTATCTCCTAAACCAATTGACACCAAATCTTCAGAGATTAGATTATCGTGATGCGAGAACATAGGAGAATTGGCGTCTATTATTTTTTCAGTGGTCGTATAAGCATGGATAAGCCCCGTGTCTCTGCAGATGGTCACGTCCAGGGGAGTAGTAGGTACTATGGAGGAGAGATCGAGTGAGAAATGCATGCAGGAATAACATGCGGCAGAATTACAAAAACATAAGGAAAAGGTAAGTGTTGCTATAAGTGTTGTTATATACAATTACCTGAGAGGCATGGAAGCTGCCTCCTCCACGAAGGGTTGTGGCATGCAGCCAAGGCGCCAAAGTTGACTCAACACAACTTTTTCAGCAATGATGCCACTGTACCTCAGCTTTGTGTCCACACTACATGCCCTACACAGGCTCAACTCTTAACAATTGTGCTTATACTATCGTTAAGCCTCTCGGATCACACCTTATAAACAGGAATATCTCGAATAGCCTGACTTAGTCACTGCATCCGGAAAGAAGGAGCCTTATCGCAAAGCTTTCAGGAAACGCCTCACCTCTTGTGATTGACGTCCGCTCTAGCCAATCGTGACCCTCGGCTGTTTGAGTTCCTTTCCGTTCGACCAATCAGCACACTCGAGCTCAACTTGTACGTTTCCATGTTGAGTGGAGAAGGAAAGGGGGGACGTGCGAGGTGTTGCACTGCAGGTTTGTGTTTTGACGATATATTTCATGTTTTGCTGTACCCTGGGCCTCTTGCAGGTGACGTGACGGTGAAACGAGTCTCCAACAGTCACTTATTTGCCATTTTTTAATGCGTTCATTGCTAATTAGCTGGCCTGGCTAGCTCCTCTTGTGCTCAAGCGAAATTATGGCAACATGGCGAAATTAGCTTCACTGCTAGCCTGGTTGACTCGGGTTGGTCTTTTGTATTGCCCGATTGGCAATGTTTGATCACCAGACTCGAGTTAAATCACGATGTCGTACATTATAGTCAACTAGTTCAGCGTTTAAAAGAGAGTAAGGTGGACTGAAATGAATCTACTAACGTTAACCCCCTAACCCAACAGTTTACGACGGAGCTAGCGGAGCTAACGCAGTTCTCTCTGGGCTAGTTAGCCGAGTTAGCTCCAGCGAGCTAACACTAACACACAGTTAACGATTTAGCTTAGCTCAACGGTCGATAAGTTAGCATCACCGGGCCACTTTCGGTTTGGCCACTGTCAACATTTAAACCACTCATATTAAAGTCCTCAGTTATTAAACTGTAAATGAAAGTAATAAATCGCCGCGTTGTTTTTTCTCGTCAAAGTTATCAGTAGATATTAACGGTTTGTTGTTATAGTAACCGATTAGCTCATCTCCTCTTGACCGTTGGACCGTTGGCAGTCGCACAAACGGTCATGTTATTGTCACGATGTGATTTTTATTATAACAGTGTTGTTTCCCCCTTCCACAAATGATCCGTATTATGTTTTGATCCGTATTAATTGATCATTTTCAGTCGCAGCGGTTCAAACACAGGAACTCTGTGTGATGCGTTTCAAACTTTTCTATCTCTGTGTGTTTTTTTTCTATTACATTTCGGTATTTTAACTAGCCTCTCCCTCCACGACAGGTCGCAGCAGCTGTTTGGTCCTTGCTTATTTAGTTCCGCCTATCAGCACGCCCTTGTCCCTGCAATAAATATCGGTGAGTGCCAGTTTTCTGGCAGGTTTTTTTCCTCTCGTTCTTCTCACCATGTTATCCCCTATTCTTGTATAAACCGAATCTTGAGCACGAAGATTGAAATGCCTAATTTCCCTTTTCCCTTTATTGCAATGCTGACAGACTACCACAGCTCACAGGGGCCAGTTTTCTACTGCTCCATCCCTGCTGCTGCTGCTGCCTGTTCGCTGGACCGAGGTGCCCACTACATTTCTTCCGCTATCAGAAGACCATGGAGACAGAAATTGAACAGCAAGAAGAGACTTCATTCAGCAACACAGAGACTAATGGTATGAAACATAGCTTTACATCACATTGTTGGTTGTGTTCTTTAAGTACGTCCGATTATTAACATGTTTTGACAAATCTATATGCATAAAAAATGTCTGTTTTGTAATAAAGGAATAGAAATGACAGGGTTTATTTATTTATTTTTTATTATTATTATTTTTAATTATGATCAAATTCACAATTGTGTTTGTTTTCCTAGAAGCAGTAAAAAAAAAAAAAAAAATCTGTCTTTCCTAGTTTTGCACACAGTAATCTGTTTAGGTGATAATATGAAAACAGAGTTTGAATGTGTTGTGTATGTGGGGATGTCAATGTGTTTTTATCTCCTCGTGCCAGGTAAGCGCCCTGCTGAGGATGCAGATGAGCAGAAATCATTCAAGCGCTCCAGGAACTCGGACGAGATGGTTGAGCTTCGCATCCTCCTGCAGAGCAAAGTAAATCAGCTCTCCTTTCATTTCACATTTCACGTTGAACCGTTCTGTGTTTGTTTTGTATTTTTTTCCCTCTTCCTTTTGTCCACAACCTCCATAAGAATGCTGATTTTAGTACTCACTCCATTTTTCATGGTTTTCCTTTTGTTGCCCTGGTCACGTCTCTGCCTTTTTTAATAATTAATTTCCACCTTTTATTGGAATCTCATTGGTATTTATACAGTCATTGTGCTTTTCTGGACATTAATTGTAATCTTCTCTTGTCTGTTAATCGCAGTACCATAGTTAATATTTTCTCATTTATGTGTTATGTTTTCAGTTTTTAATATGTATTCAATGTATTCTCAGAATGCAGGAGCTGTAATTGGGAAGGGTGGCAAAAACATCAAAGCCCTCCGTACAGATGTGAGTACATCTATTTTATGCACCCTGAATTTTTATTTTGTTTAGCATTTTATTTTTTACTCTTTATTTTTCTTAGTCTCTCAATACTACACAGCCTCCTCTATAGGACAGCAGTTATTTTTTACATTTACACGAGATAAAAACTTATTTTGCTATTTGGCAATGTTTTCTTCTGTGGAAACAAACGGTGTGGTTAGCTGTTGCCTGAGATATTATCCCTCTGTTCATGAGATGTTCTGAAAAACCCTTTGGAGTTGGTTTTATCTTTTTTTTTTTCTCTCTCTTCTTCAAATGTAGAAAATCATCATTTGATTGCCTCAGCTAAACTGGCCCTTGACACAAAAGTCCAATTCCATGTCAATTTGTTGATAATTTATTGTAACAATGCTCTTGTGGCAACACTGATGCTCTTGTTAATTTAAATGTATGGGCACAGTGCAGTGTTCATGAGGTCACCTGCAGCGCCAGCTAGCATAGTTTTTTTCTTCTTCTCTTTTTTTTAGTGTTAAAGAAACTTGACTAGTTCCTAATTCATTCAATGTCATTGCCTTTTTCTCTAGCCCTCCACAATTTGTTCTACCCCTCTTTCTCACTGTCTCTGGTCCAACATTGAACTCTTCATGTTCTTAATATGCCATTACCCATTTTCAAATGTTATATTTTCTCCTTTTCTCTCTTTGACAAATCAATCTCTGAGAGAATCAAATTAAAGTCACATTTGAACAGTGTAGAGCCTGTATATTAAAAATGTATTCCTCTTCCCTCTTCCCTCTCCCTTGTTTATTATTTTACTGTTGACTTTTTTGCCCACTTCCTCCTCTGTTGCCCATGTTCTGGATGGCCCCTCCTGCGCCCGCCCACCTGACACCCTGGTTGGCCCTGTCCATAATCGTGCCCTGTCCCTAAATGGGCGCCTTACTTGATTGACATCTGTGCTCGAATGGCCCTGGCCCCTGCCCATGCCACGCCCAGTACAATGCCAGTGTGTCAGTCCCAGACAGCAGTGGGCCTGAGCGGTATGTCCCTAAGCTCCTCCCTCTCACTGCCTGACTACAGGTCAAACAAACAAGAAGAGATGAATAATAAATAGTCATCCTGCCTCTGTCAAGTCACTGTATTTTAACCTACCTGTTCTCACAGTATTTTTAGCCTGAAACAAAATGCCTAAATGCGTTCATATCCAAATCTGCCTGTTGAGCCTGTAAAAGCCACATCCTTTATATGCCATTTTTAAAGTCACGTCAACATTGAAACTTAGGCTGGTGTTATCAGGGTTTTTCCACAATCTGCCACTGTCTTTTTTTTTTTTTAAATCTTTGCTATAATCTGTGCAATATGTCCGTGTTTTTTGTTGATTTAATTTTCATTAATGTTTATCTATCCTCTTTATCTTTCGCGTTTTCACCTCCCTCCCCCCTCAGAGTGGATATACTGGTGTTCTAGTTTTTTCGTTAGTTTCATAAGCTCACCTGCTTCTCACACCATCCCATTCTTTCTTTGTGATGGCCCCCCATTATACTGATATACTCTTATTGTCCATCCTTTCTGTAACGCAAAAGGCAAGCTAGAACTCAAGTGTCATTTGTGTGTGTGTGTGTGTGTTTTTCCTTTCCTGTCTACTGTGTCATCTGAATTTGGTTGTTGACTGCTGAAGCTATGGAAAGTACAGCTAATCTGTCTCTCATCTCTGCATCCTTTGGTTTTGTGTTTATCGCTTCTCCCATCCCCTTTAAAAAAAAAAAAAAAAAAAAAAGCATCAACTCCAGTGGTGGCAAACTTCATTTTTCATGGTATAATCTGCTCTGTTACTCTTCCTCAGCTGTCTACCATTCTACTTCCATGTACAAACAGTGCTTAAGTTCTCTTGATCAGTAAATTCATTGTATTTATTTTATTATGTCACTAGGTGGGTGCAGACGACAAAATTGTATTTACAATTTATAGAAGCAGAATCACTGTCCAAGTGCTTTGCAAATGATAAACATAAGAGCGGATTCATTGATTTTTCTCTGTCTTCCCTGATCTTTTAAAGTTGTGTCAGGCACCTTATTTGGGGTCTTTGTAGTCAAAGTCTTTGTGGTGTGCATCCACCAAGCTTTTATTCTTTAGGACTTCTAGAGTTCTCTCTGGCACCATTGGTGCTTATTCCTGCCAGATTCTCCTCAGGCTTCACCCTCCCCGTCTTACCCCTTCAGTGGTCACCAAATGCAGTCACTTTTCTTTGGGTCCCTTTTTTATTTTGTCTCTTTTCTTCCTTTCTCTGGACAAAAGACTGTTTTCTTTTCATCGTATTGTTTGGGTACCAGCGCTTTTCCAGTTGCAGTATTAATTAATCAATGACATACCATGAAAAGTTTAGAAAACACTGGACCTCAACAGTTCATTTAGCTGCGTTAGTCTCAGATTATCTATGGCAAAAAGGGGATATCATGAATTCTCTGATCTGAAATGTTGTTCCCTCCCCTCCATGGGATGCCTTGCTGGCTCCCCCAACCCCACCCCTCTCTGTGTGGCTGTGCTCTGCCTCGTCATTGGTGGCTGAAATATGAAGCATCCTGAGCATCAGTGCCGACATCGAGACAGTTGGAGAAATCCTTCTGAAGATTATCCCAACACTAGAAGAGGTGAGGACTTGTTGAGCTTGTTTACTTTCTCTTCATGTCAAGCCCAGCTGGACCCAGTAAACTGAACTAATTATTTGGCAGTGCAAACAATGGTCAAAGTTAATTTATCACTGTCCATTGTAAATTTAAAATAGTGTGGCAGAGGTGCTTTTTAGTACAAATTATATTTACTGTGCTTGCTGCATTTGTGTATTTTTCACTTGCAAATAAGTGGTTTAGATTTAAGGTTAAGTCTCCTTGTGTCTGCACAAGGCTGTGTGTTTATATGTACATTTAATTGGTGAAAAATTAACTTTCAAGCTGATTTCAAAACAATACATAGAGCATGTGCCATTGACTATCTGAAGTATGGTAATATGTTGTTACTGTCATCTATACACCTTAGACATTAACTTGCCATTATGCGTTGCAAAATCCAAAGTCTTGTTTTCAGAGAACTAAACAGATTGTATCAGAGCACTAACCTGATAAACGTTTTCCTCAGTACCAGCAGTACAATGGCATGGATTTTGACTGTGAGCTACGTCTGCTGATCCACCAGAGCCTGGCTGGCTCGATCATCGGCGTGAAGGGAGCCAAGATCAAGGAGCTCAGAGAGGTATGTTGGTACAATGGATGGGGATCAGCTCTCTGCAGTTAAATTGGTTACAAAGCTGTTTCCAGACTAAAATGTGTGAGTAATGTACAACATGAATTCTCACAGCCTTCTGTCGCTGCCAAGTTTTCAGTTGTAACAAAAATGCATTCTTTGAAATGGCTGGATTAAACCCAGCTTGAGGTGCCCATACAGGATACACATTTTCTCCTTTGTTTTGTTGTTTGTTGAATTAATTTCTTAACTGTTGCTTTATCTTTTTTTTGTCCTGGGCTACTTAATGTACCTCAGAGGTGTGGCTTACATACAGTACATTTAAATACCCATAAAATGACATAGTTGTAAATTTGATGGATGAAATGTTTAAAGTGTGAACATTAGAAACAGTTGTGTAGCAGCATTTTCTTTTCTTGTGCTCCTCATGTGCCTGTGTCTAATGTGCCCGCAGAACACAAAGACCAGCATCAAGCTGTTTCAGGAGTGTTGTCCTCAGTCGACTGACCGGGTGGTGCTGGTTGGCGGTAAAACAGAGAGGGTGGTGGAGTGTATCAAGACTATGCTGGAGCTCATTGCAGAAGTAAGTATCCTTTTAAAGAGGTTGAGAGGCTTTTTTTTATTTGCAATGCAACTTATTGAATTTCTTGTCTGATTTAAAAAAATAAATAAATAAAAAAAAACTTGATGGTTAGCAATTTGAAATGCAAGATACGCAAATTGAAAAAGATGTCCTCAAGATGTCTTGCTGCATCTGATTTTGAATTTAGTTGGAGATGCATCAGAGAATTGAATATTCTTTCAGAGAGATTTTCTTTCATGTTGAGAATACTGGTGCTAGTTGATGGATTAGCTGCGATGCCCTCGAGCAGGTCAGGATATTTCCCTCTGTCCTTTCATTTAGGCTCCCATAAAGGGCCGTGCACAGCCCTACGACCCTAACTTCTACGATGAAACATATGAATATGGTGGTTTCACGGTGATGTTTGAGGAGAGGGGAGGCGGTCGCAGGTTAATGGGTGGGTTCCCCATGCGCGGGGGCAGGTCCAGCGGTGGAGACCGCGGGTTTGACCGAATGCCCTCCAGCAGAGGAGGACGTGGGCCCATGCCTCCCTCCCGCCGAGATTATGATGAGATGAGTCCCCGCCGAGGTCCTCCCCCACCTCACCCGAGTAGGGTTTCCAGGGGGAGTGGCCGTGGACGCAACATGCCCATGGGACACCCACACAGAGGAGGGTAAGATATGAACATAAATGATCTACAGTGTGGTTTCCTTGTCAGTCTCCTGCTGTGCTTTTTCTTTTACTTGAATTCATGCATAAACAAGTATCGTCACAAGGCATGGCCACTTAATTAATGAGTTTGTAAGTGATTGTTCAACTTTTTGCCATAAAACACAAGTCGGTTGCAATGGGTATGAGGTCGATGCCTAATACAGATCAAAATCTTATAAATTATTTGTTTTACTTAACACTGTAGTGCCAAATGATTGCATGATCAGCTCATCAGGTTGATGCTGAGGGTCCTTTAACTCACGTTAACCTCTTGAGTTTGATATTTTAGAGCTGCTTAGCTCTGTTCAGTTTAGAGTTCCTCGTCTAGAGCACTTGCTTGCTTTTCCTACTGCATCTGCATATACAAAGCTTATTTATTCTTTAGGTGCTTATTTGCCATTTAGGTGCATTGTGTTCATAGATTCACCATTCTTGCTTAATTCATAGGTTAAAGTGAGTCCAGTTTGCTGAGTGTCACACTGTGTACGCCTCTGGAAACATTTGTATTCATGGTTATCATTTCATTAATTTTCTGTGCTCATCAATGTATGTCTGGGTGTGTTTGTTTCTTTTTCCCATCTCCATCTTGCCTACAGAGATGATCGTTACTATGACTCGTACCGTGGCTCTGATGAAAGGTCAAAGTAAGTTTCTGTCCCCAAACCTTTGCCTAAACCACGTAACTAAAAGGGATACTTCGACATTCTGTCACATTATATTACTTGCACCTGTCCCAATATTGTTAGGTGCCCTGTAATGGTAATACACTTAAGTAAAGATTCTCCATTGACACAATTGGTTGATGCTTCCTTTTTAGAGCAGCATTTACTCTTTGGTCTTTGTGAGGAATAAGTCATTTACTATTGCTGACAGGTGTTCAGCATAATATTTATTCACAAATGTGACAAATGATTGGCCAAATTAAGTTTTAAGTGTTGAGGTATTCCTATACGTCCTATATTTTGCTACTTTGTTGTAGATTTTTTAATATGACTAGTTATCCACTTCCTCTCATGGCTTGTGAGAAATTAACTCTTGCCCTCCTGTCATATCTTTAACTCTTAATAATAACTACTGCCTTACAAACATCCATTACTCTACAATCTGTTTGCTTGTATTGCCCTAGCCTCTTTCCTTTGTTAATAACTCATCAAATGTACTATTCACTTCCAGTATTTCCCACGTTGAGAGAATGTATTTGTGGTGGTCTGAGGGTCATGTGCTGATTTGAAGCTGAGTCCCCTGCAAAACATGTTTTCTCAGGCTGCTTTGAGAAGTACATACAGTTGCACATGAACGCAACATTCCTGTAGCCTTTAACAGTTAGTTTGCATTTTTAAGTTTAGGCCCATGCAGCCATTAGAAACAGAGATTATAGTATATTTTTATTGGGTGTCAACTAACTATTTTGGTGGGCTGTTCAGATAAATTCTAAAATGTGAAGCTTCGCACTCTACAAACCAGAATGTTATCAATCCCTGACCTTGGTTTAGTGTCAGCTGTCTGCAGCCAGATAATATTCATGGGAATCAAACTAAACTAAAATAAGGCAGATACTGTTTGGAGAAAAATAATGTCAGAGCATACTTGAGATAAAGGGTTGATTGCTAATATTTTTGTCATCCTGGCTCATGACACCAATATGCAATACACTATGGTTACAGAAAAACTGTGATATGAAGTTATGTTGAGGCTGTAGTTTACCATGACTAATATTTGTACACGTATGTATGAACAGTACCAAATCAATCCAAAAACATTTCTTCAGCTAATTCCTTAATTTTGAGCTCAGTTTTGGGGGGAAATCAACAGCCCTTAGCTCTGATCATCATCACCACCACCTGTCACTTCTCTCACTATAACACTGTCAGAGCTGTTCCTGTTACTGTGTGGGAAGATGGCTGAGAGGAAATGTGTTTATACTGTAATCTTGCTCAGCGTGTGTGCAGTTTGACCTAGACCAGAAATTTCCTTTGGAATGTTGTCAAGCTTTTTTTTGTAAGCATTTTTTTTCCTCTTTCCACCCCCACCCACATTTCTCTCTCTCTCTCTCTCTGTATCCCCCCTCACTCTCTCCAAATTTCCCTCCCTCCATGGCACTGTTTCACCACCAGTGACAGAAGAGGCAGACCGGATCGCTATAGCGATAACATGGTTAGTGACCCTTTGCTAAATTCATGCAGCTCTCGCTCTAGCATCTCATTGGGCGTTAGCATATTGGTTGGCCCTACCACTAGACAATATGCTGTGATTGTCTTTTGTGTTGTAATGATGATAGAGCTTTGTTGACAATACAAGCATAGCTGGTCACTCAGGTACACATGCGTGTGCACACACTCATCTGAGCCATGGCCATGCATCCATGCTAGTTTTGGCATGGTGTAAGCCTTCCCACCAAATGACCATAATCACCGCAGCCGGAGACACCCCATAATAATCAGCTATAATTGCCCTCTTACTGTGTACTTTTCACGGCCAGCCTGTTTTTCCTGCAAAGAGAGGGAGGATGTTGGGGGTAGGGAGGGTGGGGGTGGCCATGGTTGGTTGCTAGGCAATAATAACGCTTTGTTGACAGACTGGAAGGTCTCTCTCTCCTTCTCTCTCTCCCTCTCCGAGAGCTGGCAGGATACTGCCTGCCGTTGCTCGGCAACAGCTTTTTGAATTGCCTGTTGCCCTGGTGACAGCAGCAGCTGAATAGGAGGTGAAAATGGGGGCTGATGGAGATGCAAGGAGAGACGGGAAGGGGGGATGGATGGAGGGAGGGAAGGAGGAGGAGTCTGGGTTATGGATGAAAACTGGGTGGCTTTTAGTTGAGTCTACTCCATGGACGAGGCTGCTGCATCATCCATACATTTGTGCTCACCGTCCTCCATCCATTCATGTGCGATCTGTAGAAAGATGAAGGAATCGGCTTTTTCTGTATGTAACCCACTTGTGTTTCTGTTTGTCTTTCACAGAGCGGAGGTGGATATGGTAAGTACTGAGCCTCGTGTTTTTGGGGGGGGTTTTTTTGCATTATATTTGTGGCTTCAAGGCTGTTAATGTGCCTGAGTGTGCAGGCCTCTGTGTTCTTTTCTCTGTGCTATAGTGTCAAGCATTTTGTCTGAATGGAATGAAATGACAACCTGGCTCGACTGTCATTGAAGCTCACATTAATGTGTCTTGTCTGTTTTACAATGTTGTGCGTTTTTCTAGTAAAATTATATTTTACTGACATTTTTCTCTGTTTACATCATATATCATTCAACAGTTTTCTTCAGAAGAGCTGTTTAAAAAAAAAAAAAAACGTGACCAGTCGTCCATATGTTTCAGTTTCAGTATTGAGATAGGACATTTGAATTTTTGTTGTTTATGAAGACACAGACATGACTTTGTCTTCATCTTTATCACTGAGTTTGTTCTTTCTTGCTTGTCTTCCTTGCTCAGACAACAGTTCCTCCTGGGATAGCTACCAGTCAGGTAAGTCTACACTTTATCAATGATCGGTATCCTTAGAAAAAAAAAAAAAAAAGAAAAAAGCTAACCCATGTGTGATAATGTTGGCAGTCAAGTTTGATTTGATTTGATTTTTAGTGCTCTACTTACTTCCCTCCCTTTCTGCACTCCTCTCTTTCCCTGCTTGTCTGCTTTGGTCTTCCCCTCACCCCTCCCTCTTGTCATCAGGTGGACGTGGCTCCTACAATGACATGGGCGGCCCTGTCATCACCACACAAGTGACGATCCCCAAAGATGTGAGTACACGACAGCAGCTTCACATCAAGATCAACCCACCGTACCAGCATGTCATACATAATAATCAGGCAGTCATAGCCACATGTGATCATGTCATCTGCACTCTCTCATCCAAGATATGACATTTTGTCATGGGTGCATATCATATAATTTATCCCAGTATTCCAGTTGGTAGTCATGTTGTTCAAGGTTGTGGTAGTCCTTTAGTGTTAAAAGTAGAATTATTACTCTTTTTATATTTTCACATTGTGTTAGAGTATTTGACACTATATTCTTGAACACGTCTGTAAGTCATGTTTTTTTTCCCCACACCCAGTGCTTAAAATGCTTCTACACATTCTTATGTTTTCTTCTCTCCACCACTCTTAACTGTCTCCTCGGTACCCCCAACAACAGCTGGCTGGCTCTATCATTGGTAAGGGAGGTCAGCGGATCAAACAGATCCGCCACGAGTCTGGAGCCTCAATCAAGATCGACGAGCCTCTGGAAGGTTCTGAGGACCGAATCATCACCATAACTGGCACCCAGGATCAGATCCAGAACGCCCAGTTCCTTCTACAGAACAGGCAAGTTCTGACATGGCCTCGTCGTACACGACTGACATCCGTCTTTTTAGATGTAGAATTTCTTGATTCAGCAGCCTAGTTGTAGTTGAACCCTTTTCCACTTGAAATTGTGCTCATCAGTAATTCTTAGAGTCGAATCCTCTGAAATGGTTCTGGGGGCTCTTTATCTGGCTTGAGCTGTTTGGTTGCATCGTGAAGTTCATGTCTTCAATCATGGAGTTTATTGATGCAACCTATCATAGAAAAGAAAAGTGCAGTCTTGTATTACACATACTTCAGAGATGATTACATTATTCCCTCTTTCATATGTATCTATATATAGCTACATATGAAAGATTGGAAATGCATTGAATGATTTTCTGAAATTGCATCCTAATACTAGTTGACCCACTTTTAGTTGGGTTATGCATTTCTGTTGCCTGCTGTCTCTTCACTAACTCCCTTCCTTTCTTTCCCATGCAACCTGCAACTAGTTCAAACCTTCCTCTTGCATGAAATGGCTGAGAAGGAGTAGGCAAATGTAACAGTTGTACATATTCAGTAACATTTTTAAAAGGTCAATGTGATGCGTCTTTGACTGTCACATCTGTCCATTGAATATGATTGGTAGAAAAAAAAACTGTCTATTTGCCATCTAAGCCGTTTCACTGTGAAGCAGGGAGTGGATTGATTCTTCCCCTGGCTGCTGCTGTGTGGAAGACTAGTGATTTTGTTGTTTTTAGTTAGATCAACCGACAACAAATCACAGTCTGCCAAATAGCACGGGCCCCTCCTCTTCTGTCTCCCTTGGCAACCAGTAGGCACGTATAAATACACACTACTTCCTTGTTGATGCTATCCGAGCTTAGCCCCGAATGCTAGTACAGCTTGTAGACCTGCCGCCGCTGTCTCATGAGTAGTGTAGTGTTGCCATGGTAACTAACCCTGCCTCCCTCTTCCTTCCTCTCCTCCTCCTTCAGTGTGCTGCACCTGCTTGGACACAAGGACTAACCACACCCCTCTTTCCCCCCCCCCTTTCCTCCTCGCCCTCCTCCTCTTCCTTGCTCTCCTTCCACCACTTGTTTCACCTCTCCCCCCTCTTCCTCTCTGCCTGTCCTTCTGACTCTCTTCCCGCACTGCCTCACCAACCTTTTCTCCCAAGACTTCATCCTCCCACAGTTGCATAACTATATATTTACACAGTCAATTTACATCAACTTGTGAATTGTATTTTTCTTCTTGTGTATTTTATTTATTTTTCCACTCTTTTTATTTCAGTGTGAAGCAGTACTCTGGTCATTTGCTGTAGACCCAGGAGACTCAGATTGAAGCAGACTCAGATTGCCCCCTACCCCCACCCCACCCCCTCAACCTTTCTGCCCCTGTCCAACATATCCCTTTCAGACTATTATTCTGGATTGTGGGTGTCTTTTTTGAATTTTATTTTTGTATTTTTTAATGAAATAAATGTCCAACATTCCTGTGCATAAAAGAAAATGTAGATGTTCTGCATTTTTAAGAGTGTAGTCAATTAGTTTATCAGATACACTTATGCTTTTTTTTTTTTCTAACACTCACATCTATCAAAATATTCTTCAGTCTCCTGACAGACAAAAATAAACATAACCTTTATTTTTTCTGATGGTTTTGTTTTTTTTATGAATTGTATGTGTATGTTTGTGTCTCCGGTTTAAATCTGTCCTGTGTGTGTACGCGTGTGAGCATGTCAGCGTGTGTGGGTTGGTGTGCTTTCTGTTGTCTATATCGGTCCCCTCACACACAGTTGTACCACATTTAACATTAGCAACATGCAGAATGTAAAATGTTTCTTTTCATATTCATATTTTTTGTTTTTGTTTTTAGAGATATGGGAAATTTTACTCTTCAAAATGGATTTTGGGATGTTTAAGTTGGGACTCTTGTACACATGAAATCCAGAACAGTCTGGCTAATTTGTAATAATATCCATGGTAATAATGTGATGAAACAAATCTGATCACTTGCGTAATTCCTCACAAATGGAAACATGTAGCTCTGCATTTGTTTTTGATATGTTATTCGAGATTTGACAAATTATATTGAACTACTCTATTTTGTCCCTACAATTTCTTGTGCTCTACACTTGTTTGCTCTCCATGCTGTAGACTTCACATATTGTAAAATGAATAAAGATGGTGCCACTTTTTACTGAACCAGTTTGCTTTTTTTTTTGTTGTTTATGGCGGCCAGCTTCTTTGGTTTTCATGGTCCAGCTAAAATTTGTTTTATTTCAAGTTTCAAATTTGTTCAGCTATAAAAAGTGATTTATAGTTTTGTCTAATGTGAATGAGAACCCATGCATCACAAAAACCTAAAGCTCAAGCTGCAAAAATATTAAAAATACTATAAGGCAAAAAAAGCTGTAATCATTACTCAAACCAATGGATTATCAAAGTTTTTGCCAATATGTCGTTATAATCATTTAATCCTTATATATTATATAAAACCTGCCAACCATGTTCACTTCCCTGGTAGGTGTTAAACATTGGGTAGTAAATAGATGCATTTCATGGCCCACACCTCTAAAATCATAGCCCAGAACATATACAGTGTCATTTTTAATAATTTAAATATTAATATTTTAATAATACACGGTCGGTCATTATTTTTGCATACTCATAACAGAACGGACTTTGTGTTCCCGCTCCTGATTGGTTTACCGACCTGTGACGAGTACACAACGGAGAATCTGATTGGTCAAAAGCTGGAAACCAGGTAGTAGAAGGAAACAACACACCACGAGTTTGTAGTAGACTTTCCCTGCATTAATCCGGGTAAGTTAGGTATATAATAGACGAATATAGTATTATTATTGTCAATTTATATATATTTTTGTATCATATTTATATTTGCATTGTTGATTCACGGTGTGAAAGCTCAGTAGTGTCCGTGTTAGCTGTGGCTAACCTGTCAGTGCACCACTCTACCTGCACTTTGCTCGTGTAGGTTTTCAATTAAACGTAATGACGTCACAAACCTGGTCTACTCCCTGACAATACAGCTCTTTGCTGTTTTCGTGTTTTTTTTTTGAACATATTATTTCAGAGTGGGAAGTAAATCATGTGACTCACCACAGAAAGAGCAGTGAAAAAAATGAATTTCATGTTTGTGCGTCACAGTGTCCTATTATGAGTCTGATCATTAATACACAGCATTGGACACTTCAGATGGGTGGAAAAGATGAGCCTGCTTTTAGAGGTTTTAGTAACAGGGCTGGTCGAATGCTTCTGTGTGCAGGCTGACTGTACATCTAGATATACAGTACCTACATGAGTTAGGTTGGTTATCTCTCATCTCTCTCATCTTCATTATGTGTTTTGATTGTGACTTATCTCATAAAGCAGGGAGACAATCTTTAAAATGGCACTTCCCCAGCGATGTATGCAGGATATTGGTGTTTCAGCATGTAAAGGGCAATGACATTCACATGTGCACCCTGCACCCACCAATGTACGCTTTTAGAAGCTCCGCTGAGGTCTGTAATGTGTCTAATTACAACATGAATCTCCTTGGATTCATCTAAGGACTACTGGGGAGTATATTCATATTTATACATATGCTCATGTGTCCCATCAGGTGTCAAGCTTCTCATCATGGGCTCCCCTATGTTCCCTCGTGAGTCTGGGCAGTTCATAGCAGAGCAGAGTCGGGATGTGTTTGTAGAGGAGGAAGGAGTGCAGAATGTGGCAGAGATGCTCTACAACCTCCGGCACAGTGACGATCTGACCGCCAGTGGCTGGAAGAAGGAAAATCCATTGGCTCCAGCGCCCACGTCTGACCAGGGGAGTGCATCAACAGCTGGGGCCACCCAGAGAAATATACTTTTTTTTATAAATATACATGAGAAGTGAATCACGTGGTACATAGGAAATTGTGTTCAGTGGAAACAGAAATAATGATGAGTGACAGGTGATTCTATGCAACAGCTTATGAAAAGGCACCTCATAGATTCCAGTAAGATATGTGATTGAATTACAGGAGGGCCCAAAATATATATCATATCTTCAACATGATAATAATATGGACAGATGGATTAAGATCGGTTGTTGTCTACTGTAGTCTGAATTTCTACATGCTTTTTTAAATTAAATTTATATGATTATGTGATATGATGCAGTACTATAATTATAGGTATCTAAAATCAGTTCCATGTTGAAAGGAAGCATTCTGTATAGACTTTTACTTTTGATAGTTTTGGTACATTTTGTTGGTATTGTGTATTTTTACTTTAGTAAATTAGGAATCATGACTTTTAAGTGTAAAGGAGTATTTCTTTTTACAGATTAAAAGTTAATTATTACTGGCTAAGATGTTTACTTGGCTATCAGAAAATTAATTATTCAAGACGGCAGCCGGTGAATTGAATGTCTGTTTTTTTTACCTTGACCATTATCTATGTCCGATGGTGGAACATTGAAAAATATCTCCACAAAATGTGAAACATTAGTAATTACCTGCTTGCTCACTGCTCAATTGAAGCATTTTGTTAGACCCCTCATCTCTTTTCCTGCTCTCTTGATAATTTGTTATTCAACATTGCAGGCCTTGAACTGGGTATTTGTGGTCGACACTATGAATTTCTCCTTTTGGCCTGAGACAGAAATACAACAGTGTGAGGTGACCTATAAAGGGACGACGTACACAGGTTACATGACGCTGTGCGCTGCCATTACCAGGGCCATGGAGGAAGGTGAGAGCCCGTATAGGAGCAATTAAATAATGTGTTGACATCATTTTAGTTTATTGGGTTAAAGGGCTGTCACAACATCATGTTAATTAGATTAAAAATAATGTTTTGTTTAATCTTACATTGATTTTACTTGAATACAATTGAGCTCCTTTCTTGGGTGAAATGAGGTGATGCAAGGTGAGATAAAAAAAGAAAAAAAAATCTTTTTCAAGGCTGTCCTGGCCAAAACAGGCGGCAGCACAAACGCAGAACAAGTCAATTAAAACAGATGCAAAACAAACAGACAGTATTAAAACACCTTTATGTTAGTAACTTCATCTCTGGAAGAAAAGTCGTATATTCAAGCCATTTTTGATGTCTCTTCTTCTTCCTGTTTTCTGTGCACTTTTGTTGTGCACTGCCATTACCAATTATTGTGTATGCGCCCTTTACTTGAACTCGGACTGCTGGGAAATTGCTTGTAGCTCTGCATGCACCTCTGAATCACTCATAATTAGCATGAATGACTCCGGATATGAATCAATTATGTCTCATATGGAATAGTGCTCTCAGTGTGTGGTCGCGGTGGCCTTTATAATTACAAGAGATTCTCTCAGAAAAGCACAGGTAGCATTGTGCCAGAGTGTGAATCTCAGGAGTTGACAGCATGAGATAAAATAAAAAATTATGTCTTTTGAGCCTCTTGAGAGAAATGGCTACCGTGGAGTTATATTGCTGTTATTATAGCACACTACATACAGCTTCAGAAGTAACCTTGAGTTTCTGCTTTTCTCTGCAGTAGTTCCTGTCGTCTACAATAAATTCTTTGAGCTGTTTCTCTTCTCCTCACTCCACAGGTGGTGGTGGAATGTAACTAAATATATATACTCAAGTACTGTACTTAAGTTCAAATTTGTGGTACTTGTAATTAATTAATCCATTTTAATTTCCATTTTATGCATGAATACATTATGCTCCACTATATTTATCTGACAGATTTTAAGAAGAATGTAGACTATAGTATTTTTACTTTTACTTCCTTTAAAGTAAAAGATCCGAATACTTCTTCCACAGGTGTACCCATCACTGATCCTAAGTACTTCTCTAAAATTAGTGTGGAGGAGTTGGCACACGTCCTACGATCAGACAATGAAACACCCATGCCCATGCTTCAGGAGCGCCACCAGGTCCTAACATTCTCATGTTAATGTTCCTTATCTGTGGTACAAACGCACAAGTTGCTTTATGGATTTTACATTTCTATCACGACTGATGCATTTGTGCGTTGTGTTTTGAACTTTCTGTTTAAAACTTTACTTTGAATGAAAAGCTGAATCTACACAGCCTTCATAGCATTTGTGAAACACAGAATGCATCATCTTATCTCTTATCTATAGTTTGTGAACAAAGAAGGTACAACTACTGTGACCTTGCTATATATTTTTTTTCAATTCCTTGACTAATTACATTTTATTCTTTTTTTTCTTACCAAAGAGAAAAATCAGTTTTAAAGCTCATATAATTTTTATGTCTACATTATTAGCTGAACTGTATTCCCTTTATGATAAGTGGAAATTGGACATATGCAGCTCTTAACCGCCTACTCATTATAAAAGTTAAATTTAAACATATCACACATTGAATCTTTCTAACAAGGTGCTGACTGAAGGCGGCCGCATACTGCTGGAACACGGCGGAAGCTTCCGGAGTTTTATCAGCCAAGCTGGGAACGACGCCCGGAAGATGGTGGAACTCATCGTGGAGAAGATCCCTTCCTACAGGGACGAAGCCACATACGAGGTTAGAGTTATAGAGGACTGTGGAATATTTCATGTTTGCCAAAGAATTTTTTTTTCAAAGCATCCTTGAAATGTTATATTTTTACCTCTTGTCAAATGAATGGTTTAATTTATTTATTTTGTCAAAAAAGAAGAGTTGTTTTGGTTTCAGACATAGAATGATTAAAACATTTACTACATCTCAAGTACTAAAATAATCCTGACTAGATGTCCATTTACCAAAACATGAAATTATAACTTCCACAACAATTGGGGAAAAAATAGCTTTTGACATCTTTATTTTATTAATGTTACAGAATTTATGGTATGTACAATGAGTGCACTGTACTGTAATTTTGTAGACACAAATCACCGTCTTATAAAAATATAGATTTGAAAGCATTGATGTAGGTTATCTTATAAATGTATTTATTTGGAGAACTTGATAGATAAATTGTGATGTGAGAGTTCCATCTTCTGGCCAGAGACAATGTCGCAAGATTTCTAACGCAGTCTTCATATTATACAGTCAGTGAAGGAGCAAATTATAATCTTTGCACATGCAGTATTGCCATTATATTTTCTTGCAATAATCTGTCTAGTAATAAGTAACAATGGCTTATGGACAAATAAACAGACGATCAAACAGCACAGAGCGGAGATGCCCCCTTGTGTGTTTCAGGGGAAGAGAATCTCGTTCTATAAGCGGGCTCAGATCCTTGTGGCAGATTTCTGGGGGGTCATGGAGGCCAGAGGAGAGGGAGACATCATCGACATGGACTGGCTCACCATGTTTGCAGACTACAGGGTCCCTCAGGCTCTCGTCTACCTCGGAGCACTACGATACTCTGATGCACTGATGCAGGCACTGAAAAACGGTGAGACAGAGTGTGCGTGTGTTTTTCTGGTTGTAAAGAAATGAAACATTTGAAAATTGCAAGATATAATCAAGCTGTGTGTGCACTGTGCGTTTTATCTATTTGTCTCAGGAGAGCTGCTGAGTTCAGGGGACAGAAGAGAGGTCGAGATCCGAGGTTGTTCAATTTGGTCTGTGGAGCTGATCAAAGATCGCCTTTTCAAGCTGGTGCAGGAGAGAGACGGACAGACGTGCAACGTCAACTCTGCAATCATTGACTTCTACCTGTGGCCTTATGCCAAGAAACACCACAAAGAGATGGCCCACATTCCTATACACCACACACGCTGTATTTACTACTGACAAGGTGGCTGGCAGCATTACATACAGTAGGCTGCACTTCTCAGTGTGCATTGGCACCGGTGCCTTTCCCTGGGATAAAGCCAAGCATGTCTCTGTGCCAGATATATGTACAAATGGGCTTCTCACTTGTTGTAATGGAACAACAGGTGCTTAGCTTGTTTGTGTGAATAGACACTGTTGGCCATTTACAGTCAATTGAAATATTTACTGTTCATGTGGAACATATTCTGAAAACCTTCTCGCTGTCATGGAGAGTAAGAGATCATATACTGTATGTGAACATACAATGGACACATGCCTGCTGTAATTCGAAAACGACACTGATTAAACTGTGAAAATAAACTATTTTGAAAAGATATAATGTTTGACTACTTTCACTACTATATTAAATGGTTGGACAATCAAATTTCTCTAATCTGTAATAGTGTTTAATTGTAAAGGCTCAAATTATGTGTGGGCATCGAGCATCCTGCTAGAGGCAATACAATGCAATATATGTATTTTTGTAAATTAAAAAACAAACAAACATTGCAGCCCCCCAAAAAATTCAAATACATACACATTTATAAAATAATTATATATAACAGAGAAAAACAAAGCCCTAGAATGAGAAAGAAAAATGAGAAAGAAAAAATATAGAAACTATAAAAAGAGCAAAATAAAGTTTGAGTTTAAAAATTTCAAGGCAAAGTATTAGTGCAATTAGTACATCTGTTGTTTTATAACGCTAGATGATCTACAGATGGCGCTGTTGCCTTCACGTACCAGTCGCTCCGTCCTCCGTGACGACTCTTGATCTGCTGCCGCTCTCCTCGGCTGTTCTCTGGGCACCGCGGCGGCGGTTTCCCGGGCAACCGAGTACCGACAACAAACGCGACCAAGTCAACAACACAACATATGGAGACAACAACAACGCTCAGACGGTTTATTTAGGTGATATAGAGACAACTGGCTCGTGTTTATTTAGTTTAAGAGCTCACATGTGAGGGATGAAAGTAACTCCGTTAAGTTTGCGCTAGTGATTCTTCATCATGAGCGAGGTGTGTGTCCGGGTGGCGGTCCGTATCCGTCCCCTGCTCCCTAAAGAAGTCCTCCACAACCACCAGGTGTGTGTCCGGGTGGTGCCGGACACAGCACAGGTGATGCTCGGCTCAGACCGACTCTTTAACTTCGACCACGCGTTTGGACCGACAGCCAGCCAGGATGAGGTGTACGAGTCCTGCGTGCAGCCCCTGGTGGAGTCCCTGATCGACGGCTACAATGCCACCGTCTTCTGCTACGGTCAGACGGGGTCAGGGAAGACATACACACTCGGAGGAGGCAAGCTGGGTAAGTTGCACTGACCATCTCAAGCTTTCCTGACCAGTAATCTGTGTTACCACATTGATGCACAAGGGATTTGACAATGTTTGCTTTATAACTTTATAACTTTATGTCTCTTCCTTCCAAAAAATCTCTCTCAGACGAAGAGGGAGGACTTATTGACCGAGTGGCCCAGGATGTGTTCTTGTTGCTGGGGGAGAAGAGGAAGATCAGTGATGGTGTGGAGGTCACGGTGCGGGTCTCGTATATGGAGCTGTACAGGGAGGAACTGCGGGACCTGTTGGAGCTGCACACCATTCACAAAGAGCTTCATATCAGGGAGGATGAGAGAGGAAACACAGGTGATTAAAAGTCTTTGTGACTGCCTACATTCACAGGTACTCCTTTCTTCATCAGTGATGCAGCGTAACCCAGCGAATCAGTTATATCCTTTTATAAATTACCCCCGATGAGTATCACAATTTGTACTTCACTATAAGCAGTACAAATAAACACTTCGATACAAACAAACAAGAAATTATACGGTAGAATTAGAGACAGCATCTACAGCTTATATATTTCTGAACAGTACAGCTCACTTAGCACTCACGCAATTATAAATGTTGTAGTCCGTGTAACCCCACAGCAAGTCAGTTATTCACACAATGTGTCGGATCATGACTGTAAGTCCGCCAAACCCTTCATCACAGTGGTTGCCATTCTAGTACTGTACAAATCTTACATGACTCGTACATTTGGACCCATACGTCCATAAGTATCATTAAAAAACAACTTTGTGCCATCCAGCCAGTGTTGGAGGTTTGCAATCAACCCACTTCAACAATATGTTTTTCCTTTCACAGAAAGTAAGAATACAAAGAACCACAAAGACAGTTTGGAAATTGAGTTGATACAGCAGAGGTCAACGCATTGTGCCTTAAGTTTCTAGTGTTACATTTTAAACAGTGTCACTTCATTAATGGCTGCATGTTTTAAACTCCATGCTCCACTTTGTAATACAGGCTTTCTGATTTTTAGCCTTCAAACTCAGGAGATAACACTGTTGACACCACCGGAGATAATATGTAATCAGTTGACATCACAGGCATCAAAGAGTTTCATTAAAAAGTGTCTCTGTTTGTGTTTTCAGTGGTGGTGGGAGCCAAAGAGATGGTTGTCAACTCAGCAGAGGAGCTGCTAAGTGTTCTAGAGACGGGCAACGCGGTACGCCACACTGGAACCACGGGAATGAATGAGCACTCCAGTCGCTCTCATGCCATTCTCACCCTTCAGCTCATCCAGTGTTGCCACAACAACAATTCCTCCTTAAAATCCGCCCGCTCTTCCAAACTCTGTCTGGTTGACCTAGCAGGTTCGGAGCGTGCTGGAAAAACTGGAAACACGGGGATTCGGCTCAAAGAGTCTGTTCATATCAACACAGGCCTGCTCGCACTGGGCAATGTCATCCGGGCCCTGTCTGACCCCGGTCGCAATCGCCGCGGTAACAGCTGCAACACTGCACACATACCGTACCGTGATGCCAAGATAACCCGTCTCCTTCGTGATTCATTGGGAGGGACCGCGCATACACTGATGGTGGCATGCGTAAGCCCGTCACATCACAGTGTAGCTGAAACTCTGAGTGTCCTGCAGTTTGCATCCAAGGCCCGTCACATTCGTAACCGTCCTGGGGCTATATCCACTCACACAGAGGTTAAATCATGCCCTACAACCTGGGACCCTGGTGAGGCCCGACTGGGTGAACTTGAGTATGAAGTGCAGACACTAAGAGAGTTATTAAAGGAGAAGGAGAGAGAGGTGGCGATGGAAAGGGAGAAAGCAGGTGTAAGTCTTGGAGAGGGGGATAGCTTCAAACAGCCCAGTCAGACAACAATGTCTGATCCAGATAAGAAGGTGAACAAAAAAGAAATATCACAGTACCGCCTCCTGGCACAGGAAGCTGCAGCACTGCTATCAGACATCCCTTGCCCCAGTCCAAGTCATTCTTTCAGGCAGAGGTTGCAGGATTGGCAGGAGAGACTGACAGCAGCCAATCACTCACATGAAGCTGATGATGAGGACTGTTCAAATGGAGTTGGAGACCAACCCCACCATGCTACCACATTAAAGCTCAGAGAAGAGCTCAACAAATGCAAGGTAATGATAACATGTGGAAAATTATCACCAAATCTCCATGTTCCATCACATTCAGAAGAATAATACAGAGAATAGATATATCTATTTGGCTTTCTATCTCTCAGGAAGCTCTCGCTATAGAGGAACAACTATCGGAGCAGAAGGATGCTGAGCTGAGACAAGTCCAAAAAGAACTGGAGACACTTCTTCAAGAGTGCAAAACCCACATTCAGGCCTTAAAGGAAGAAAAGGAACATAGTCGTATACAGGTGTGAAGAAGAAACACTGACAGTATTGTTGGTTATGCGCAAATGAAAGTGTCCTGGAGTTTAATAAAGCTTTGCCCGTTATCGCTTTAAATGTTTGTCTATGTGCACATTTGTATGTTATGTTTTCAGACTGAACAACTTGTGGACCAGCAGATCCTCATCAATCGCCTTCGCAGCAACCTCATGACCTCTAGGGGTGCAACCTCAAGGACCACAGAGGAAGCAGGAGCTTCTGGGAGCTCAGGCAAGAGACCCCACAGTGTCCCTCTGATGAGACACAGCTGTGGACACGGGCCTCCCAGGAGGGTAGGTAGCGGCCCCTTTTTATTCTATGCATGTGTGTGTGTGTTCAATTTGTTTGTGTTTTTATCAGTTGTACCTGCACTTTGTCATAAGTACTAAACAATGCTAAATGCATTCATATGTGCAGGCACACCCCTGTTCATGGCTGTGCATCTTTCTGTCCAAACTCACGTGTTTGTAGATTCACTCCAGTCCTCCAGCCTATTCACTGGAGAGAGTGATGGCAGCCTTTAAGATGCGCGGTCATCTCCTGCTGGCTGAGATCGAGGAAAAGGATGAAGTGTACTGTCCGTTCATAAAGCAACAGGCAGAGAGTAAAGACAGGGATCAAGAGAAGGAGGGAGACGAGGAGGAAGACAGCCTTGAGGAAAGAACGGGATTTAGGTGAGAGCTTGTGTAATAGCCTACTGGTTCTTTCTTTGTCAAGCCAAAAGTGATTCACTGCATTAGAGGCAATTTCAGCAAGTAGTTTCTCTTGAAAACAAAAGCGATGCACAGCAGTGGGTTTGTCAGTAGCAATCCATTGACACACTCCAACTGTTTGGTCAGGGGAAACTGCATTTTGTCCATGTGGACGTCTCACCAACTGCACAAATCCCTGAATGCTTTTCACTTTCACCTTTTTTTTTCCCAATGCGTAAAAAGCAAAAATACTGTTTAAATTGCTGTAATTTTGATAATGATAATAATGGTTCCATCTTCAGTCCCTAATTTTAGTCCTGTATTTAATTGCAGTGCATGTCAGTAGCAATATCTGTACCCTTGTGCATGTCAAACAGGTCAGAATTAACTTCCCACATCCTGCCAATTTATGCAACACATTGCAGGGAACACACTGCTTTTAGAGCAGTTTAGAGCAGCTGATTGTTGGCCATTAATAATACCAGGTCAAAACATATGCTGATCATGTGTAACAGTTTTTCCCTTTTTAATGTCAGAGCGTACTGCAGGTGTGCCGTGCACCATGGAAAAACACTTAAACTAAGCTTCACACACACCACACACTTTAATTCAGAAACTCTAGTTCTCTTACAGCAGAGTTAAAAAAAATTATTTATTTAAATTCTTTGCCTACTCACATATTTTAACGTTACTCCAGGCGTTCTCTAAATCGAACATGGACCAGCCAGCAGAAGAAATCATCTCCGAAAGGGAAAAACTCTGGACTAGACCAAACATCTAACAGAAATCCAGGTATACTTTTGTCTTTCTGTATTGATAGGAGCATGATTGTCATTCATGAGTGACGTTCCAGGGAGTAATTTTATATCCAACAAGTTCTCTTCATATTGTCGGTTGCTATTTCTACTCAGGGACCAAAGAAAACAACGCCAGCCAAAGCCAGATGAGGATGGCGAGACTCAGAGCCAGTGTTACTCAGAGAAGGATCCGAGATCTGTCAATCAACATGCGCATGAAAGAGGAGCTCATTAAAGAGCTTGACAAAACTGGTGTGTTTGTATAATTATATACTCAAGTATTCCTGTCTGTTAGTTTGTAGTTTGACAACCTGTTAATCTGGCATCACATGATTATTATTTTTTTTTTTTTACACAAAATAGTTCAGTCTGGTAATTGTTTTTTTTCTGTCTAAAGTCGCTGTGTTTTGAATTCGATTTGCCTAATCTGCTACCCCAGTAAAATATGTTTATGTCTGGAGCCAGGGTATGTGTAAAGTTGGTATACGGTGACAAGTCAATAGAAAATTATGGCCTGAGAGGCAAAAAAAACAAACATGATTGGTTACATGGTGGATGGTGTGTGCAGAAGAACATGTGTACTGAAGCTCCAGGCAACAACCAGTGAATCATGACTCATAATAGTTTCAAAGCTTTAAACTTTGACCAACATTTGACTCTCTGAACATGTGTTTTTGTCTGACAGACAAGGAGACCAGAGTAGTGGACAGACATGGCAGGCAGAGTGTTGAAGCCAATGTGTTGGCAAGACTTTCCAAGCAGAGCCAGCAGGTCCAAGCGGAGGTGTACCACAGCCTGCAGCACATGAGATTGCAGAGAGCACAGCTGCAGACCAGCCTGAGGCAGCAGAGAGAGACCAGTGACAACAACAAAGAACTTGACCAAATTGAGGTTAGTTGTACAGATTTAAAAAATGAACTCAGTAACATCAAACGCTGTATGTGTGTATTAAACTTTAGTCTTGTGTAAAAGTGTATCTATGCTCTGTTTGGTTTGTTGTTAAAAGTAACTTCTATTGATAAGACCAAGATACAAATCACCCACACAACATCTCAGATGTGTTGACTTGAGTTGAGTCCGACTCTTTGGGAAATACCAAACTACAAAAATGTTAGCAGCAGCAATCATCACTTACTCCTTTGAGTAAATATGATTTGTGTTTCTGTTTCTAGGAGCAAAGGGCAGGAGATTTGACTGTGTACAGACACAATCCTCTGGAACAGTCAAAGGAGGTAAAACATTGTTGTTAAAAAAATATAATTCTATATATATAAAATTCTTTTTCCCTCCTCACACTCTTCTCTTCTACTTGTAGCTGCATGACAGTAGTTGGCTGGAGGACGAGGAGGAGCGGGTGCTCCAGAAGAGAGCAGAGCTGAAGGAGCTGGAGGAGGAGCTGAGGAGAAGAGAGGAGGTGCTCCTGCGCAGGGAGGCCTGTCTGCAACAGAAAAACAAACTGGAGATCAAAATGCTACGTGCCAGTCAGGTCAGCCTGCGTATGTGTAAACATACACATGTGGCGGAGTCCCTGTGGTGTTTTTATTATGATGTTGCAAATATTGTGTAATACCGGCATTAATGAATAGGTGCAATGTGTATTATTGAAGATGGAATCTGAAAGTTCTTTCGTTCAGGCTCTGAATCAGGACCTGCTCAATGTGTCCGTGCGTTTGGACACTCTGGAGGAGCAGCTGCAGAGCAGCAGCAGTGTGAGGCAGACTGGAGGAGTCACCATCGAGGAACTGGAGAAGGAGAGAGACGCACTTAAAAAGAGGAGAGACACTATGGACGCCCAGCTGAAGGACAACACTGTCCTCACTGTGGAGGTCAGAAAAAAGGGTGCATGTGTGTGTGACTCACGCTGTGCTGTAGTTAGACCTTTTTGTATTGTTCATCGGTGTGCATCTTGTTTCTTTTGTGCTATTTGACTTGTGTGTGTCTTCACGCAGGACGAGCATTACCTGCTCCAGCTGGAGGAAGCTATTGAAGCTCTGGATGCAGCTCTGGAGTTTAAAAACCGCTCCATCCAGGACAAGCAGAAGAAGTTATTAATCACAGACTCATATTCACGTCAGTCACAAAGCACTGAACCCGCCCAACTCTATGAAGTCATCAGAAAGCTGAAGGAGCTCTCACCACCTGAGGCTTCAGAGCTACTCATCAAATATTTCAACAAGGTACAATAAAATGTGCATATGTAACAAAGCCTACACGCTCTCCATTTTAGTTTCATCACCACTGCCTGAATGTTTGCCTCACTTGTTTTGCTCTTTGTCTATTTCTGTCCCAGCTGGAGATCTTTGTTCTCTCTTCCTCTGTTGTTTACCTTCCCTTCTACCTTTTGTTGCTTCTGTGAGTCACACATGCAGCAGCACTATTTCTGTGATGCTAATTAAATTAAACCTCCTCCCTCTGTCTGCTCCCATAATGCTCCCTGCGGCGTCCTCTATCTTTCCAGCTGATATGTCTTAATACCATTATAAACTACATCAACTTCTTGCCAGGAGGTTTGCTTGCACCATGTTGTGCTATTACACCATAATTAACTCCCTCCCACCTGTTTTGCTCTGTCCTCCATTTTCTTCTGCAGGTGTGAGAGTAAACAAAGGTACAAGGTTCAGCCAATATCTTTGTAATTATGCTGCATAATAATATGTTTCTCTGGCTCTCTTTACAACTTCATCAACCCGTGCAGGTTGTTTGTCTTCGTGAGGCAGAGCACTATTTGCGTTTGCGCTGCGAAGAGCTGGAGCTTCATGCTGGAGAGCAAGAGGTGGTGCTGAGGGAGCTGGAAGTTGCCATGCAGCGCCTGGCCCTGGATGCAGATCGCAGGCTCACCGAGCAGCACCGGGATCACCAGAACAACATCCAGCTGCTTCTGCAGAAGCTTAAAGGTCAGCCTGGAAAAACAAAACAGTCTAAATGTGATCTAAATGTTGTTCTCCTCACAATATTTGTAAAGAAATTTATTCATAAATGTGTCTGTTTTATTTACTTTTGTCTTACCTTGTGTGTTTATAGAGGGCGGTTCAGGAGAAGCACAGCAGGCTATCCAAGACAGACTGCAGCATCTGGAGAAAGAGCTGTTTTTCTACAAAAGCTCAAGCCGACAGCTTAAAAAAAAACTCAAAGAGTGTCTGAGTGACCCCTTTGATCAGCCTTCACGCACACAGAAGAACAGACAGACACACAGTATGCAGATACCCACGAGTGAAAATGAACCCCAGGCACACACTGAAGAGGTACAGACAGGGACACATGTTGCAACAACGTACACAAAGATACACGCTGAGCAGACACACAATTCTCATGTGAGACACCAAACCCTATTTCCCTCCTCTTCCTCTGACCTCCAAACACGTAAAAAGACGGAAATGACTGACTACAACCAGAGACAAACACAGTCCCACGGTGGGCATGAAAGAGGGGCTGGTCACTCTGGGGAGAATTTAGAGATGACACCAGTTCGTTTGTGTCGCAGAGAGCTGAGACAGATCTTTGCACCTGACCTGCAGGTCTGTGATTCTGCCACAAGGAGGCGCCAGTCTGTTGTGGATACCAGCACAGAGTCAATACTGGAGGACTCCATAGAAGTGTCCAGAAACAGTGACAGATGATAAAAAATTTACTTTATTCATAAGTTTTATATAGATCATAATACCTATGGGTCACTTGGCGGCGGCAGTGTGTGTAGCAGATTCTAGTTAGGCGCAAGTAAACTAAAGAAAACGTGTAACAGATGACAAAAACTCGCTTGTTGTCAAAATACTGGTCTTTATTTAAAGCATTGTCCATATTCACAACATACTTAAGAATGTGTGTTAAGTTAAAGAGTCCCGTTATGTTAAACATGTCCATACTGTCTGTTGATGTAATACCGCAGAACAGTGAAACCACTAAAAGTGAGGACTGTGAAAGTGAGTTTAGGACCGTGTGTCCTTCAGAAAGACTGACGTGGTTGTTGAAATGTCTTCAGCCTTTTGTCTTCCTGTTTATTAGTCTTCCTTGGTAAGCACAGATTTCTCAGACCCTTGCTGTGCTGAATGTTGTGCCATTTTGGCCATTCAATAAGAAAAGAAAGGCCAGGGTTGTCATGACAACTGATAAATGACACATGCAGAGAGAAATGTCCAATAACTTGGCAGTGTTTTATTTTGTTTTTTTTTGCAACACTCCATGTTTTCTTCCACTAAATTATTGGGGACCTTACATTCAAGCTTTTGTCCTGGATAAAAACTTTAAAACAGGAAATATTTCTGACATTAATACATTATATAAACAATTTCCAACCATACGTATGTTTTTTGAGAAGCGTGTATTTAATAAGAAAAGTAGCACTTTTCTGATATTTCAGAATATTTCTTATAATTATCACAACACTGCACTAAAAAAATTGTCCTTTTACAAACACTATTAGTTTAATACAAAAGATAGAGAAAATATAAAACCATCTGTTGTTAAATGTATTCAAATATTGCCTTGTGAAGAAAAACCTTTCACCTTCAATTTTCAGCACTGTTCTGCACTTAAAATGGTCAGTAGATACGTATGTTTTTTACACTTGAATAGTAATATATAAAGCTTGGTAATGTTTTTTATACATTTGATTTTTTATGTAATTTCTTTATATCTGTGTGTTGGTATGTTTGACTAGTTGTATGTTGATTGCTGTGTAAATTATTTTTATATGTGTGACCATTATTACTGTCAAATGTATTAAACTATTAAACTAAAATGCATATCTCACTGTTTTACTGTGTGTTAGTATGGGTAGATTAACTGGAGCCATGTTTGTTTTTTGGCACACATTTCTTAAAGCTGTAATGAATATGTATATGTGTCATATTTTTATTATGTTCACTCATCCATCCATTATCTATAGCCGCTTCTCCTCATCAGGGTCACAGTGGGGCTGGAGCCTATCCCAGCTGACTTTGGGCGAGAAGTCATATTAATACATATTTAAACAATAGATTATACTGTGACATTTAATGGTGACTAAATTACACTGTTCCCCATAAAGTTGGAATAATTTTGTTTTCAGGCACATTTCTCTTTTTATTCCTATTTACACACATCAGGTTAATCGTGTGTTACATTTTCACTGTGATATGTTTGGAAGAGATTGATTGATTGAGGTTTTGAAAACAAAATATACTTCACCTATCAAGAATAAATCACATTGTCACAGTCATTTTGATGAGGAGAGTTAAACAAAAATATTGTATTCTAACTTTATGGGCAACCGTGTAGAAATATAATTTAGCCTTCATCTGTCAGTTTATTTGTGTTGGTTAGATTAAACATGACTTTATTCAAGAATATGTAATAAATTAAATATATAGTTGTAACTAATGTTGATTAACTAATGTTATTATTATTAACTTAAGGGGCACTTACTCCCTTATCTAGGGCATTCAACTGCACTGCATTGGTCTCCTTCAGGGATATCCATAACCATTAAATCTGAGCAAACTAAATTATTAGAGCATAATCGGTGTTTTGTTTTAAAAATAACTCACTGAAGATGGAAAAAGAAAACTCAGATTTTTATCCCTTTGTGACCGCAGCGGGCTGCCGTAGTCAGGCAATCGCTGGTAGCACACCGACGGTAACCGACCGTACCTTCACGAACAGGTGAAAGTAGTCTTTAGCAAGTTTTCTCGTGAACACTACCTCTTGGAAACAAGTCAGCGAGTGATTTAAGAAGAGAGGATCAACGTGAGTCCGTGAATGTGTCCGTGACTGGCATGCATCGACACTTTTTCACTTGTTTTAGGAGCTAACAAACCCGGCTAAGCGTCGTGCTAACAACTTGCTGCTCTGTAATGCTAGCTGCGCCTGTCAGCATCAACATTTCTCCTCACAAACACGCTGATAATACAAGCTGCTGTTTGAAATACAGGTGGCTGGCTCGGTGTGAATGTTTGATGCTGATGTTTTTGTTTGAAAAGAGGCTGCAGGCGAGAAGCTAACTTGTTGTTTTAAGGACACCGGCTTCAAGTTATCCTGCTTTTCTTTTTGTCATCAGGTAGTTTCTTTCTTTCGCTATGGCATCGTCTGCAATGATCACCGTCCCCACCACCGCCTCCCGCTTCGCCCTGCTCCAGATAGACTCGGACTCGGAGTCCGACGCCTCCGATGCGGGGAAGACGAGCACCAAAGGCGGACGGGACTCCACCGGGAAGCCCCGACAGGGGAAGGCAGGAGGAGCCGGGGGCAAAGGGGGTCAGTGCGGAGACAAGAAGAAAGACAAGAAGAAGAAGAAGAAGGAGCAGCAGCAGACTGAGGCAAACGAGGTGAGCGACATGATTCATGTCTGTGTTATCAAGCTGCGTGCATGGCTTCCTGCTTTCTGTTGTTTCACTTCACCTGAAGCGAAAGTGACAGGTGCACTCAGGGCTGTTGTCACCACATCTCTAATCTAATCTAATCAAATCAAATCAGATTTTATTTGTATAGCCCAGAGTCACAAAGTACATTTGCCTCTGATGGCTTTACAATCTGTACAGGGAGTGACACCCTCTGTCCTTAGACCCTCGGTTCGAGTGAGGAAAAACTTTTAACGGGAAACAAAGGTGGAAGAAACCTCAGGAAGAGCCACAGAGGAGGGATCCCACTCCCAGGACGGACAGACGTGCAATAGATGTCACGTGTACAGGACAAATCAACACAAACATGTTGTACAATTACATCAAAAGCTTCACATAACTGTAATCAAAGGCTTGCAGCTGTTCAATACTAGTACTAGCACAATATTTACTGCTGGTGATTTGTACATGCGTGCATGTCTGCATACAGTATGCAGTGCAGTTCACTGTTTGATGAGAGATTAAAAGCCACCGTAAAAAAGTGCTGAAGGCCTTTTTTTATTTAACTTTTACTGCCCAAAACACGTAAAAACAAAGAGATAATTAATTTCATTATTATATTTGAAATATATATACTCACTGATGATGTAGGGAAATTGTTTTTGTTACCGCAGCTCCCAAACGGTAAGTGATAGCAAGAAAAACAATAGTAAGAAACAAAACTTTAACAATATACCCTATACAATGTCCTATTTTAAACAATATATACACACTATATACACATGTATAAATAACAGTTAAATAGAGCCAGTAACAGTAAAAAAATAAATAAAGAACAAGTAACAGTGAGATATGAATAATTTAGTTTTGAGATAAATAACTCAGTCAGTGACAGTATATTAAAAACCAAGTAACAGTGAACTGTGCAATATGTAAATCAAGCCTTATAAAGAGTTTAGTGGGAGTTTAGTGAGGAGTTGTACAGGCTGATGCTCACAGGTAAGAAAGACTTCTTATGATGCTCTGTGGAGCATCTTGGTACCAGCAGTCTCTGACTGAAGGTGCTCCTGAGTCTGTCCAGCAGCTCATGGAGTGGGTGGGAGTCATTGTCCAAGATATCCTGCGCCTTAGACAGCATCCTCCTTTCCAACACCACAGTCAGCGAGTCCATCTGTACCCCCTGAGTCCATCTGTACCCCCATCTGTTAATAATTTTATATCGGTGTTTACCTATTTTTTTGGGGGCCCTGTCAGTCGTGGGCCCTTGGAACTGTCCTAACTTTCCCCCCCTATAGTCGTGGGCCCTTGGAACTGTCCTAACTTTCCCCCCCTATACGGCGCCCCTGGGTACACTACAACAACAACAGATGGTGTCGTTGTTGTCTTAAAATACTTGGCTAAAGCCTCGCCTATAAATATTCAGTCTATGATATTAAACACGGCAAAGAAAGAAAGAAACTGCCTGTTGTTGTGGTCAGATAATCATCCATCCATCTGAAACCAACCCCGGACAAGCTGCCAGCGTATCGCAGGGAACATAGAGACAAACAACCGTTCACACTCATGTTCACATCCCATTAAGTGCATGTCTTAATAGGACATGCACAAAGGACGGTGATCATTGCAGACGAAGCCGCAGAGACACGAGGAGAACATGCCAACTCCAAGAAGCAAGGAAACCACCACTGCACCATTTTAAACTGAGCATCTTTGGACTCTTCGTCTGACAAAACAGCTATCTACACATCTAAACTAGACATCTGTTTGAAGAGATGACCTTGGAATCTAGGAATTATCATCAAGTATCATCTATTAATTGAGTAAATATGGTCAGATTAGTCCACAATGGAAAATTGTAAGTTGTGTAAGCGTGTGTTTTGCGTGTTCAAAGACAAATTGACCCACCCAATAAACCCAGAGACAGAAGCCACAGATCTCAGGTCATCAGGCGCTTTGTTCCAAAGAACAGCACCGGAGTAACAAATGTAGATCTGGGTACATTTATCGAACAGCACTTGATGACCGGAGAGGTCTGACTGGATCTCTAATAATAATAATAAAAAGACTCATGGCTGCTTCTACGGCAAACAACAGACAATGGTAGCCAGTCATAATTGTAGCACTAATGGTCTTATCAAGTGTCCGGATTAATCGCTTATCTTTCTGTCTGTTAAGTTACGTAATCTGGCCTTCAAGAAGATCCCTCAGAAGTCGTGTGCCCCACCTCCCTGCATGACCCTGTCAGGCATAGCCAATGAACTTCTCACTCCTGCATCAGGGGACCACAGTTTACCTTCAGAGGGCTGGCAGCAATGGAAGCAGAGGGATGAGCAGGTAAGAGAAAACAACAACACAACAAATCTGTTGAGCCGTATTGTTGATAACGTTCTCCTGATGGTTGACAGGAAGTCACGTTACTTCCAGCTGTTTCAGTATAACTGGTCAGAGGTCAGCAGTAGAGGGCTCTCTGTAATAATAGTATTTTGTCTTTCCCTGAGATAACTGCATTTCCATCAGTTCATGTCTGACCTTACAGACTGTAGCAACTACGTGTCTCATCTGCTTTCCTCCTCCCTCTGTAGATAACTACTGAACTATACGAGGCTGACCTGGAAAAGGCCTTGATTCTGAGTAAACTGGAGTACGAACAACACAAACAGGTACATGTTATTGATTTTTACAATTTAATACGGTTTCTTCTTAAGTGTCTTTAAAAGTTTGTTTGTTTGTTTTTTGATTTTGTGAGAGAAATGTCGCTGGCCCACAGGATTTAAAGATATGTATTTCGATATAAAAGAAGTTGATCTTCACAGTTTTCTCTCATGTTGTTTCCGTCTGATTCAGACTACCAGTTATTCTTGCTATTTCCCCTGAAGGCAACAGGATTCAGGAAGTAAATATTTGGCCGATGATGTTAATCTTGAAGCAGCCTCAGTTGTTTCCATGGAAGAAGCTGAAGAAGTTGTCTCACTATCGTCACAGAAAGTCAACATTTTAACCTCAAAGTCACATTTTGATTTAAACTCCAGTAAGCTGGAGTAGAGCCAAAGCAGTTAAAACCACCAGCAATAATAGTTACTTATAATTCAAACATCATTGTATTCTTTACATTAAGTACTAGATTGGAGGGAAATAAGTCAAATTCAGTTTGTTTCTTATTTTTGTAAATGCTAATTATAAGTTAAGAACCGTGATTATAAGTCAGATGATCTGCTTTCACTCAGCACAACAACACAAACACGTCCTCGCCAAAGTCGCGAGGGGTAAAAGAGGGCGGAGGGAAGAAAGACAAAAAGAAAAATCAGCAGGCGAAAGAGAAAAAGACCGTCTCACTGCAAGACTTCCAGGCTGAAGGCAGTGCAGGTGAGTGAAACTTATTGATGTGTGCGGCAGTCCGTAGCTCTGCACGCTGCCAGGATAATATTTATGAGAATGTACTTTGTGTCTTTGCAGAACATTCGAGTCGGAAGCAAGACAAAGAGGTGAGAAAGTCGCTGAGCATCTTTTATCTTTCTTAACCACAAATCTGTACTGTATTGATATAGTTGTATGTGATATAAAACAAATATTTTAATTACCTGTAAATAATATTCACAGGTTGTATGTTGTTGAATTTGCCCGTTGTAATGCCGACCTCATTCCCATCCAGGACGCCAGAGCGGCTAACCTAGCATTAGGGGTCGGGCAGGAGGAGCGTTTTTTTAATAAACTCGAAGATGACGTCAGTCGGATTATCCAACAAGAGAAGAGACGTGAGCAGTACACAAACAGCCAGGGACAGGAAGTCAACACCTCCACAGAACACGAACCAGTGAGTAAATGGTTAGAAACACGAACATGACGTATTGTTTAGTTTTATTTGATGTTTTTCCTACACAGCAGTTAGCATGTATCTTTTTGTAAAGTCTTGTCTCTGCATTTTCCAGTGATGGAAGAAATGCCCAAGTTACCCAAGTGCAGTTTGTGTTTCCTTAACTAAAACAGTGCAAAAATATGAATTTGTCCTGACTTTTCTTTTTTCTTCTTCTTCTCTTCTTTTCTCTCCATCCTTCTCGTTAGGACCCTCGAGCAGAGCAGCTGAAGTACGAGCTGGAGAAGAAAGACCAGGAAATCGATAAGCTAAAGAAGACCATCACACAGTGGGAGGTCAGCAGTCATAAGCAGTTACCCAATCATCCTATGCACTGGAAAATTATAATGTCATGTTTTAAAACTTCAATCTGTTGTTGTCATAGGATCAGGGCAGTCGATTTACTATTAAATCTGTTGTGTCACCGCTGTTTTCAATGTGAAATAAGGCTTAAAAGTTTCTAGTTCCATTTCTGAAATTGTTGAATTTCCTTTGGTTACAACTTCTTAAGCCACACTGTTGCATGATCCGCTTCTCCTCATCTCTCTGTTGTGACAAATGCCATCAATTCTTCTTCAGAAAAAAAAACAACAACAACAAAAAGTTTTTCTTCTTACCTCTCAACTACAGGGGAAGTATAAAGAGGTGAAAGCAAGAAATTCCCAGCTCCTTAAGATGCTCCAGCAGGGAGAAAGTGAGTTGAACATTGCTGAAATAACATTAGATACCCCTGCTTCCTTTTGGCTTTTCTGATCTGTCTGATAATGTCTCTAACGTCTCTCCTTCAGTGAAAGATAAAGCAGAAATCCTTCTACAGGTAGAAGAGCTACTACATATAAAAGAAGAACTGTCATCACAGGTGAGTTATAGTGAGAAAGATTATGAAGAGGAACATAACTGTGTGAGATATTTGTACTTTTATGTGTGTATTTCTCGATTGTAGGTAACATTACTACACGGTGCCCTTGAACAAGAAAGGTCTAAAGTCAAAGGTCTGCAGACAGAACAACCTAAACATCAGGTGAGCAAATATAAAGTGCATGTGTCTGTCGTGATGTAACCATAATGAGCAAGTCAGCATTCACGTGTTTGTGTTATTCAGAGCTAAGGTTCAGAGTTGAGTTCAGAAAGTTCGTGTTCCTTCTTTCCCTGTCCGTAGACCACAGAAAAAGCAGCCAGTCAGTCAGGTGAAGTGAGAAAAGGTTCAGTGTAAGTAACAGCACCAGCACAGAAGTACTAAAGTACTATAACCAGCTGAGGTCAGTCAGAGTAGAGGTTCAGTTCAGAGAGTTTGAACACATTTGAAATGTTTTTCATAATGCCACAGGGAATTTCATTTTCTGTTCTGAGCTTTCATTTGAATTAGGTCAATAAAATACTTGTACTTATCGATAATTGTGTACTCTGTGGGATTTTTCTCATTGGCAGGGTAACAAGAAAGGGAAGAAGGGCACAGAGTCTGATCTATGAAGGTTTCAAAAGGAGAAGATGTTAGGAGTAAATAAACGAATGAACAAATGAAGAAAAACACGACTGATCACTGTCAGGGTTCTCTTTCCTTATTGATTTTTCTTTTTCTCATGTCAGCATTATAATGCATGCCCATGTGATCACACACACACACACACACACACTCCAGACATAGCAGGTTGTATTACACAGCTGAACAACAACAACAACAAAAAATGACAGAAAGTTTTAAGTTCAAAGTTTGTGTTGAGATGGAGGCCTGGCACACCCTCTGCAGGGACAAGCATGCCACTGCATCTGTAGTGCTGTTGTGGGTCTGTCCGTGGATTTGAATGCCAAAATGACAAATGTAAGATGTATTGGATTTGTTTGTTTTCTTTCACACTGTTAAGTAAGTAAACAAATAAAATACTTTTTTCAGTGAACTTCCTTTGTCCACTGCAGAACTGTGCAGGTCCAGCCTGTATTTTTATAATACAATGTGACCATCCACAAAAAGCTGGCACCACAAACATACTAATAATTAAGATATTTAAGTGTCACTGACTCTCTTAACCAGTGGCAGACTTGGGCTCACAGACAGGGGTGAGGTTGTGATGCATTCATGGTCAAACGGTTTAGTCCGAGGGCACTTTATCACATTTTGTCCACAGGAAGGGCACCAGAGAGGGCACTTTAATCATGATTTATGTGGCATGTGTGCATCCCAGAGGGCACTTTTGCTGCTGAGGGGGGCAAACAATGCCAAATCTATTCAAACCCACATCATTTTGTGATTGGAAACTTCTGGGTTTTGTAATATAAACAGTCCCAATTTTATTCCTATTGATAATTTTACAGCACTGCATCAAAATTCTGATCTGACTCACAATTTTCACAGTATGATTAAGTTTTAGTAGATTTTAGACCATGTTGCAGCCACTTTGGAGACATTTGGATAATGTTTGATTGATTTATGTTAATTTGAGGCTGGGAAGAGTTTAATTAATCTGAAAGGATTCCTTTAAAAAAAAAGTCATATAAATCAGAGTAGAAATGTCGATCATTATGACTGATTTTGTGGTGTAATATATCTTTAACTCATGTTATAACATAAAGGCTTGAAATAATTTAAATAGTCTGCTCGCAGTGTCATCCATGTAACGAACAGGACATTATAAAGTGATAATAAAAAAGATGTAGGATTTCTCCACCATGCGCAGTCGGGTCAGAGCTGGCGTAACATCCACAACAACTTTCTGCCGAGTCATCGGGACAGACACGCACCTCCGGCCCGACAACTGCGCGTTTCTCTCCAGGTCCGCTCATCCATCGTTGGCACCGGACAGGACTGAGATGTCAGGCGCGGTGAAAGATGAACCGAGAGCACCGAGTGATCGTCAGAGGTGTGAAAGGATCCACGTTGCAGTCAAAAGTCTCACGGAGAGCAAAGACTACACCGTCAGAGCAGGCTGCACCGTCAGACAGGTCTAAGCTCTCCTGTGTTTGGTTGCTGTGTGCGTAAAAATGGGCTAGATTTGCGCTTTAGCCTAACTTGTTTGAAAGAACAATCACAGAGATGTTTGTGTGTGTGTGTGTGTGCAGCTGAAAGGAGGTCTAGCAGAGCGCATGGGAGTCCCAGCAGAGCAGCTGGTACTGATCCACTCCGGCCGGGTGCTCAGAGAGTCAGAACTCCTGAGTCACCTTAAAGGACAAGATGACTCAGTCAGCATCTGCATGATCCAAAGGTACACGGAAATGTGTCGTTGGATGATTTATTGCGCACGATGTTAAAAGTGGCTTTGGTTTCAGCTGAATTAGCATGGGTTATAAATAACACCAGAGAAACAGTAAATCTGGCTTGTAGTATTCAAACAGATAAAAGTACTAAAGTATGATTGTTTTTTCTTACACATTAAATCTGTATTGATATATGTACAAGAGAAGAAGTACAGGGAATTGGGAAGTAAGAGGGGAGGGGGAATTATACTGTAAGTACATGTAAATACCCAGTATATGTTGGATAAGTTAAGGGTAACATCCTGCATATGTGAAATATTGATGGGAAAAAACAGTTTTATTTTACAGCATGCATGTTTTGTAACTAACTGAAGTGTAATTACAGTAATGAGAGAGAGAGAGATCATAAACTATCATGATATCTGTTATTTCCTTGAAATGGACATCAAGGACTAGTCTAACTAACTAACTATGTCAGATGCAGTGGTGGAAGTATTCAGATGTTATACTTAATTATGTAGTAAAATTCCTACACTCAGAACATTTTAAGTACAAGTATGTAAGTATATTCAGCAAAATGTACTTAAAGTAGCAAAAGTAAAAGTACTCACTCTGCAGTAAAATGGTCCCTGTCATTAAAATATGGAATAATATTACTAATGTGTATGTTGTATTTTACTCCTCTAGTTGTTTAAAGCTGAGCTCATTTGAACTAGTTTATATACTGTTGGTAGTTCATGCTACAGCATTGCATCGTATTCTATAAGATTATCGATGTTGGTAAACCTGGACAGGACCACATTTGCCTGAATCTAAAAAAATCATATAGAAGTTACAGACAGAGAAATAAATTTGCATTGTCACTACAGGGCAGAAAATCGAAACGCTGCTAAAAATAGAACTGCAGCACACTGCCATGTGATTGTTAGTGTCGTCATTTCAGTTAAAGTCCTATGAGACAAGCTGCATTTTTACCGAAATATTTTTAAATACAGCAATAACTTTACATAACAGGCAAATGAAACTATATGATGGATACACGCTAATCACCATCAGATTCCCAAAACATGTATCAATTTTCCTTGAACCAGCTGCACATATGTACACAGTTTTAATCACAGTACTGGAAGTAGATTCAGATTCAGTCCATCCTTCTCAGGCCTCAGCATTCATCTCCTGCACCCACCAATGATCCAGCTCCAGAAACAGTCCAGTCAGACCTCACAGTCCTTCTCAACCCTGATAACTTCACACCATCTCCTACCTCTCCCCTGTGCCTGGGTAAGAACTGCACAACACATGAACTCCCTTCACCTCAACCTATTTTGTGCTTTTTCTCGCATCACATTTGCATTTCCAGTCACAGTACTTTCTGCTCTTCTTTTTTCCTGTCCTCTCTCACTCTCTCTCTGAGCTTACAGACTCCTGTTCTTTTGATCTGATCTTGTTTCCACAGTGGAAGGTCTGGACAATCTAGGCCTAACAAACAGCGGTCCCGGCTTCTTCCCTGCTCTCCAGCGCCAGATGGAGAGCCAGTTGCTAGCTGACCCAGAGATGATGTGTCGTCTCCTGAACAGCCCTTTTGTTCAGAACACCCTTTCCAACTCCAGCCCTCAACTAGCCAGACAGCTCATTCAGTCTAATCCCCAAATTCAGCAGCTCTTGCAGACAAACCCAGAGGTGGAAGATATGCTTAACAACACAGGTGTCATCACGCAGGTGAGGCTATAAAAGTGTGTGTGATTTGTTAGGTGTCATGTCACCCATATGTTTAGCATTTTGCGATTCTTGCTTCTCTTTCCAGGTGCTGGAGCTAATCAGAAACCCTGACATGATAGAGGAAATGATGCATCATGGTGACAGAGCATTAGACAATTTGCAGCCAGAGCAGGGCAACCCTGAAACCACTGGTGATTCTGATTCTGGCTTTCAGAACACTGACACAAAAAGGCTCAAATTATCGCAGGTACAGGTTTGGAAATAATGTTTTCCTCAAGGATCTGTCAAGTCAAAGAAATCTCTTTAATCTGCTGTTTGTGGTGTCTCTTCTCTACTCTCTTTCAGACCCAAACAGTGGTACCCCCAGTGGTGACTACATCATCTGAGCATCAACAGCCAGCTGAAAAAGAAAGCAAGCAGACTCCACCCTTCTCTAGTCACTCTACAGATCCTCTCAGAGGACTGACTGCCACGCCCAGAGCTGATCCAAACCCTCAGAGCACGGTTACTGCAGGCAAGAAAATTACAAATCCACACAGTTTAATAACTTTAAGACGAAAATGCATGCATGGCCATGAGTGCTATGGGAAAGTGAGGTAATCGAAAACAAAACAGTGTAGCAAACCTGCAATCATACAGAAGGATTTACCCTGTTTGTCCTTTGATGTATTTCAAGTTATTTTAAAGCATTTCACTCCAAACAAACCAAGAACAGGTCCATTTAAATTTATAACTATGTACATATACATTCCTGGATGCTTTTCTGCATCTTGTATCTGTGGCCTCCTTTCTCTTTCCTCAGGCATGCAGTCGCTGCTAGAGGAGATCACAGCCAGTCCAGGACTGATGGAGAGCCTGCTGTCTGGGCCGTATGTCAGCAGCCTGTTGAATTGCCTCAGCCAGAACCCTGACCTGGCTGCTCAGGTGATACATACAGCGTGGTGAAGGAAGCATTAAAATCCTTTATTTAAGTTAAAAAACTAATACCACATTGTAAAAATACTGCATTAAAACGTTACTTAAATAAAAGTATGTCAGTATAATCAGGAAAATATCTTAAAGTAATAAAAGTGCACAATGTGAGTATGTACTAAATATCGTATATATCATTATATATCATTATTCATGCATTAATGTTCAAGTAGAATTTTACTATTGTAGCTGGTTGAGGTGGAGCTAATCTTATATATGGCTGCAACTAATGAGTATTTACATTATTGATTATTCTGATTATCTTGATTATCTTGTCTTGTTTTGACCAACCATCAGTCTAAACCTCAAAATTATTCAGTTTACTCTCATTTGAAATGAGGAAAAGCTGCAAATTGAAACATTTGTGAAGCTGAAACTATTAAATGTTTTTGTATGTAAAGTCTTAATATGTTAAGAATCTGGTAACCCTAAAAAAAGTACAACTTTTTTCTCTGAAATGGAGTAGAAGTATAAAGTGTCAATACTTAAGTAAAATACTGATATTTCAAGTACTCGAATGAGTGTAATTCCACCACTGCACGTACATATGGGTGAATGCAAACACGTCAACATGCATGAAAGGGAACACATGACATGTAATCAGATTGCTAATTTTCACTAACAAATTCATAGTGTTTACTTCTTTCAAACCACACCCTTATTTTTTAGAACGTGCTGTTGATGAGCATCTGAATCATTAAAATATATATTTTTAAAATCATGGCTGCAATTCACGTGTGGGTCTACAGTCCACCCTCAACCCTGCTTCTTCCTAACATATCCTCGTTATCCCACAGACAGCTCTTGCAGCCCATACAGCTCTCATTTTCCTACTGTTTCAGATGCTGCTGAGCCACCCTTTGTTCTCAGGAAATCCTCAGCTGCAGCAGCAGATGAGAGAGCAGATCCCTCTCTTCCTGCAACAGGTTAGTTTACTCTCTTCACTATGACACACGCTCATTTCTTGCAGTGATTTGCTCAGCATTGGGCTTGTCTTGTGAGTCCATTAATCAAGACTTGATTCTTTTTCCTTAACAAATATCGTTGTTTACCTAAATACAGATGTTAATTTTGTAAGTGGATACTTCCTTATTTTTTAGTTTTTATGATTAATATCTTATTTATTAATGGTTAATAATAAATATGTAGATGCAGGGTCCAGAGCTGCTGTCAGCCATGTTAAACCCCAGAGCCATGGAGGCTCTGCTACAGATCCAGCAGGCCTTACAGACTCTGGCTGCAGAGGCTCCTGCACTGATACCCACGTGAGTATAAATACACAAAATATACACACACAGTACACTTTGACCATGAGGAGTGCTCACAGGATGGTTTAATTTCTGGCTCGAAGCAGTACTTTTATTTAAAACGGTTCATAAGTTACCACCACATGCCTGTCTTGCAGAGCTGGTCTTGGAAACATCGGAGCCAATGCTAATACTGCCCCTGAGCTGGGATCTAACAACCAATCAGGAAGTGGTCCTGGGGTTGCCACGGTGACTGAGCGGCAGCAGCAGCAGTTTGTACAACAGATGCTACAGGCGCTGGCTAACAGCAATTATGGGGTATCGCACTGTTTCCTAAAAAACATGTTGTCTGCTTCTGTAAATCACCTGAGCTGCTCCTGAATCTCAAATGTCAGCAGGTAACATTGTCTTTACAATACTGGCCTCTTATTGGATGTTCAGTGCTCACTGTACAAAGCACACTTTTTTATTTATTTACACAAACAGTACCACATTTAGAAAGTATATCACTCAGATTAATAATCCTGCTTGCACTGACGGCTATGTCGTGGCGACATGCTTTTCCACAACCTGTGGAGCAGTGATAGCGGGGCTGTACTATATCCTATAGCACTGTGCTACACCACATCTGGGCACATCCAGCTGTGGTCAGAAGTTCAAGAGATTTATACCTTTCAACCCAGAGAGGCCAGTGCTGAAGTTTGTCACATGACTACAACAGGTTGCTACCTGTGGTTCCCACATACATGTGTTCAGTGTAGTCGAGTGAGAAAATACAGCAAGTACGCACATTTTCACTCACACTCGAGGCTCAAGAAGTGTATACTCATTCTTTTTTCATCACATTCCTATAATAAGTCAGACTTTAAATAACTCCCCTGTCACGTCCTGTCAGGTCCATGGTGAGGAGTTCCAGGAAGAACTGGAGCAGCTGAGCTCAATGGGCTTCGGAGACAGACACGCTAATCTTCAGGCCCTGATCAGCACAGGAGGGGACCTCAACACTGCTGTACAACATCTGCTCAACCTCTGACACACACACACACACACACACACACACACACACACACACACACAAACAAATGTTGATCTGTGCACATATACATATGTATCTGAATGCACACGTACTAATATGTAAGCTTCACCTAAGCTGAAACGTAATAATAGTGATAAAAAGTGCTTCACAAAAAAAAAAAAGCCATATTTATAGTGCAGTACTATAAGATACTTATATCCATTCCTCAATTTCCAATACTAACCTCTGTCTGCAGTAGTTAGTAAGGGTCTGTACAGGTAGTTAAATCCACCACCCATATGTAGACTTGTAGCAATCACATACATATTCAGAGGTAGGCCATGAATTATTAATGTCTGTGCAACACTACAAAGCTCAGGCCTCTTTTCATCTTACCACCTGGCCAGTAATGAATGCTTGTAACACCCAGAGACTGATCAGATGTCCTGGTTCACACCTTCATTCTCAACAGTCCTTTGCTGCTCTTGTCTTGTCTACACATCGGATAATTACAATTTGTCTCCAAACTTAGACTTAGCTCCAAAAGATGGATGACTTTGCACGAAGCCAAAAGGGGCTTGAATGTCAACGTTTATCTCAAGGCCACACAGGCAGAAAAAGTCTGATTCGCACAGTTAATCTTCTCAAGAAACTCTCACAAGAAAAATTATATCGGGCGTGAAAAAATGGATTTGGGTCCAAATCTTAGGGGGAAAAAAATGTAGTTCTTCTGAAACTTCCAACACAGCCTGTCCTGATAATAATTTACTTTACATTGATGAGGCTGGTCTTTAAAAACCCTTTGTGCCTAACTATCATTCACTGCACTGACTAAAACCTGAGATTTGTTGTTATATCCAGTAAATACACTATGCTATGGTGTTATTGTGCCATAAGGAGTGGGTGCACTGTGTCCCTTTGGATTTCACTACAAAACAACTAACTGAGCCACATACTTTCACTCATCTAGCTGGTTTGTAATCAAAAAAATGAATTAATTACTTTTTGTGTCAGGCAACATAATTCTGTTGTCCCACATTTATGTATTTATGCACATTTTATCTCAAATTTATGATAATGTCCTTCTTTGTAAAGCATGTTATGTTCCCTTCATGTCTCTGTGGTTATTGTAGTGTTACCAGTTACCAGTGATAGGGTTCACCATACAGTTAATTAAAAAAAATGGCTGCTCTAAATTTCATTATCGATTAATCTGTCGTTTTAATCAGTTTTTCTTTCTTGGTTGATATGTTATATATCATTTTATCTATAATATGTCCGAAAATAGGAAAAATGTCTTTCATAGCTTCCCAGTGATAACTTTAAAATACTTGTTTTGCTCAGCTAAAAGTCCGAAAATGTTAAATTTGTAATCATATTAAACAGAGAAAAGCAAAAATTAAATCGTCACATTTAAGTAGCAGAAAACACGTAACACATACTCAGAGTTGGTGTAGTGATCACGAGCGTCACATGACAATCTCAATAAAGACATAAGCCAAACACAAACTGGTCTGCCATTTTTGATTGATAAAAAGACAGTAATTTACTCTACAATCACAAGTGTGACCATTTCCACCGCCCCTTGACTGAATCTGAGAGAAAGAATGAGTTATTAGTGATTCCAATCAGATCTTCCTCATGTTGGTATTTTTATCCCTGTACTACTTACATCTAGTCAACTATGAACACTAGAGGGCAGTTACACTTAACCTCCCCAGTTATATCAGCTTTTTCAGTTTGAATTATACTGGCACAAAATATTATTTTTGAGTGCGACACAAAACTTATCCTGGGCTGTGGAAGTGGTCATTTGATTCTTTACTCTTATATTAATGACCTTTTAGTGTAAATCTGACTGAAATGTTCAGCTCAGCAGGGTTACACATCAAACATTACATACCAACTGGAATTTTTTTGATTGTTAATAAACTAACATCAAACAGGCACAAAGTCATATTTGCAGGTTTTTAGCCACCTATTAGAGTGCATAATAGTGTGTGTGTGTGTGTGCGTGTATGTATGAGAGAGGGCTGCCGTGTTTTCCATTCCTGCTTTTGTGTCCTCACTCTCAGAGGCCGAGCGGATTAACTGACACTTCAACATCAGATATGTGTGTATATGATCCACTTGACAACCAGTGTGTGTTCGTCTGTTGCTGCCAGACTGAGGGGGTTTTAATCTCTAGTGGTGTGTATGAGACCCGTTCATCTGGATGTGTGAGATATGAGAGTAGCCAAGGGTTTTTTTTCTGGATTAGAAGCTCCTAAAATCATCGGGGTTGAGGTTTGGAGATGAGTCACACCACAAAAACAGCTCTACAGTGCTGAGTGGAGGTGTGTGTCACGGTCACCTGTGTGTGTCTTTTGAAGATGCTTATAGATCAGGAAACAGGGATCATGATGTCTTGACCTAATCTGACCTTTAGGAAGGCAACAACCTATTTTTTAGAGGAGCTAAACCTGCCTCACAGCAACATGTAGCAGGATGATATTAAATCTAAATCCCTTTGCTTCACTCATTCAGTGTTAAGATTGCACTTTAAGATCAGTTGGCAGGTGATGACAGAGCATAAAAGGTGATTAGACAGATCAAGGTAGATTTTATTGATTCCACACAGGGAAGCTTGTTACAAAGAAGAAAGTAGTCCACATAGTGCAAAAGGCAAATCACTTATCTTCATAGTTTCATGACCATGTTTGCACAGAAAACTGATCGGTAGATCAATGTCAACGCAAGAAATGTACTAAAAACACAGAAACGAGGTCAGAGCTGCTGTAACTGGCTGCCGCCTACGTGGCGCCATCTTAGTGTTCATGATATAAGAACATGAATTGCGGTATATACTGATTATCAGGAAGTAAAGATGTTGTTGTTTTTTTACCTATTGATGAGCAGATCAGAGAAACATGTAATATTGAAGGGAAAACAGCTGAATAGCTTTTGGACTGTTGAAGAAATGAAGAAAGCTGCACACTCATAACTCTGATGCATTTATTTTAACTGTCAAAGATCAACGTTTAATAGCTTGATAAATCATACAATAGACGAGATGTCACCTTGGGGATATTTTTCACTATTCTTTGATATTTTATAGACCAAACAGTTCATCAATAAATCAAGAAAATGACTTGAATATTTATTGTGTGCAACTGTGAGTTGCAACCTTATTTCCCAACGTTGTTGAAATGTCAGCAAACGTTTAAATATGTCAAAGAAATATCTAATTAAATATTAAATGTTCCAAAAGTTGAGGTATAAAAACCCATCATCACTTCATTTTTATTTTTATATTCCTGTGCTGATGAAACTATGAATCAACCTTTTATGCATATGTCCAAGGCACTTGTCAATTATAACTTTCTGTCATAATCCTCTTCATAAATTCTCAAACAGCCAATATCCACACTTTATTTACCTGCTCGTTTGTACAGTTCAGACTTCATTCACAAAAAAGCACCTTTTGGTTCCAATTCAAACTATTGCAATATCAAATACAGCAGCATACACTTGAATGGCACAGAGACTGTGTTTTGAAATGTTTTCAACTAACTATTTATCAGTTTCAAGGGCCATAGATACACGACAACATTGTGTAGATTCTGCACTGAAGCGCTAATGAGCAGATCAAACCAAAAACTACAAACTACTGCACAAACCAGCTGAAAAATACTTCTCACCAAGACACAGTGTGAACTAGATATGAACTATGGATCATAACAAGATTAAAAGTCTACAGTCTTTGAGCTAAATGTTAATGTATTAACATAATACAATGGCAATGCTACAGCGCTGATGTTAACCTTTTAGTTTAGTGTATTAGCATACTAACATTTGCTAGACAGCCCTAAATATGAACTACAGCTAGGGATAATAGGAATGGCATTAGTTTTGCAGGTATGTGGTCATAAACCAAAGTAGAAAAATCTAAATTTTGACCATATGATGGTGCTACAGCTGTTATAGTTCACTATGTATGGACCCTGAGTGTCAGATTTTACAGTGATGCATCCAGTAGTTTGAGACATTTCACTCAAAACCACAAATGTCAACCTCATGGAGGCAATGGAGGAAATCCAATGCCTGTCCATCCAATAGATTTGAGATATTTCACCAGATAAGTGAAACCTTTGACCTGCTGGTGGCACTACAGGAAAAGTCAGGTGATCACAGAATATATTAGGATTTCAATCTGATGATGGGCTCTCTCTTGATCTGCTGCAGTGGTTAAGGCCTTGGTGATGACTTGTAGCCGAAGGCATGCTTCTCAACCTCCACGGCAATATCAGGGATGCTCCTCTTGATGTCCAGTAGCAACACGTTCTCCTCATCCAGCGGAGGCTCTAAAGCATCAAACTGGGAACGTAGCATGTCTGCTTTCATGTAATGCCCCCTCCGGGCCACCATCCTCTGGTGAAGGAAATCGTAGTCACCATATAGGAAGAGAAAAAAGACACCAGGAGAAGCTGGAGGCAAGATATCTTGGTCTGGAGTAGAAGCAAGGAGGGCTTTGGAGCCAAAGAGCAAGATCTCTCTGTATATGCGCTTCAAGGCGGAGCATACCACAAGAGCATCAGAGCCTGAACACCTTTCCCTGGGATGGTAAAACACACAAAAATGCACGTAGTTAGTGAGAGAATCTGTGAAACTACTGAACTTTACACTGTTAAAAACTGTGGGGAAACAAACTTGGGAACTTAAAGTGACAATCAGCTAAACAAGAAAAAGGAGATGAAGAGAACAGATACGAGGATGAGCTGATAGAGAAAAACAGGCATGACTGAGTGGAAAAGTTAAGGAAATAAAGCCTTTGATGCCGCTGCAGACATTTTTCAGAAAGAGATGGCATACTTTTCAGATCTCCCTTACCTCTTCTCTACACTCTCGCTCACTTAATCTGTCTTTACTCCTCCAAACTCTCCATTCTCTCTCTTCTCTCTGGTTTTCATCTCAATTTTCAAAACCATCTTTGATATTTTTAACAATTTCACGCCTGCATATCCTTACCTCGCTGCTCTGCTCTACAGCTCTCTCTCTCTCTCTCACTCCCTAAACCCGTCATCTCCTCCATTACTGTGATTAAGAAAGCATCTTCAAAAGCATTGAAAAGGTTTGTTTATTCTCACCTCTCAATGACTTCATGTAGTTTGAGAAGCCATGGAAATCTGTCCTGAAGAAACAAACAACATAACTGGTTAAATGTTTGCAGTATATTTATTTTAGCATTTAGTGCAGCATTTTAGCAGCAACTGTTGTTTTTTATTCAATATTTTAATTGATATGTAATAAAGCACCATGTAATCTCCTTCCAGAGGGTAAGTTAAAATGATTCAAACCTGCAATAACTGATTTTCTTTGGTCACTTGTGGCATATCATCACTTTTTAAGTGTTGTCAAACTTGTTATTTACACATCCAACAGTTACGGAGCAACAGTATCATTCATTTGGAGTCCAGTTGCAGGTAAGTCTCTCTTTTTGCTCTATTTTGGTCTCTACCAGCTCCTCAGGGAAATATCTGGCTCTTTTGTTGTTGAGTGCTCCTCTATATTCACAAGAATTGTGTCTGTTTCCAGTAAAGCTGCAGCTCTGTATAGCCAGGTAGAGCTGCAGATTGGGTTAATATTTGGTTGGTTCATCACTTGAAGCAAACCCTTTCACTGTTATTATAAACAATATTGATTATAATCACTTTAAAGAATGTAAATAAATCTTACTAATTACTTAGTTTCTAGTTTCCTTGCCAGGAAAACAAGAGAAGGCACTGTCTAAATTTAGGGGTCACAAGCATGATGAGATTCTGGATTTGCATTTTAATACAGCTGATAAGGGGAATTCAATCACATACACTCCTAACTTCTCCCTATCTGTCATCAGAGGGCTGGGATGTGCATCACAGAGCATCACAGGACAGATGGGTGAGCTGAGCCTGTGGTGCTGAAGCCAGACTGCGTCATCAAAATGAAGATTGTTTCATAAATTCAGCAGATATCAGCACAGGACAGCAGAAGCTGTGCAGACGTGTTTATAGTGGATCAGATTCTTCCAAGTCAGAAGACATGCTGCTAATAATTTTCTGTTTTATTGGCTTAACACTGTTTTAAAGAGCCAATCAGACACCTCAGCACCAACGCATCTTTGATTATACTGCAGTCAGAAGTAATATCAGACTGGACTGGAGACATACTTTAGTATCTGAACTCAAATAAGAAGAATCACATTCTCTCATGTCCTGTTTGGTTATACCGACTCTAATACTCAAATGTGAGACACATCCTGACAGTAATCCCAAATGTACATTTCTGCTTCACGTCATTTTCAAAATGCCAAGCATGAAGTATTTTTAAAACATGCCGAAGCGTTGGACGGAACAGGTTCCAGGGTAATTCTCCCCGCCGTTCAAAGCGGTTTTCTGAGTAGGAGGTTATCATCCGCCACCAAACACTGCTACGAGCAAACTGCTGCCAAACGTTGGCAGGGGTTCCTCTGCCTGCCAGTGTGTAAATTCAAATTTGGCAGGAAGCCAGTCGATTGTTTGGAGGTCTACCTTTATTTTGAGAGTCAGTATGGACAGGGAAAAGATAAATGTTGGATAAACAGAAAATAAATCCTTCAGCTGAACTTTAGGACAGAGGGCAAGTCTGAGAAAATGATTTACTTATGACAGAAAAGAAACTGGGTCACTGCCTTAACGACTGACATTCAATTTGAGTTGACAAGACACATTCAGACACACACAGGCTAACCTGGTCTGTCAATGGTTCACCCCGAGCCATCTTCTCAATGTTCTCCTGCGGGTGGTAATCATCCCCTTCATGCATGGGCCAGCCCAGCTGATAAGCAGATACAAGTGAGTGTTGAGTCATACTGTGTGCAGAAACATGATAGAGGTGTGCTTTTGTGTGTACTGAATCTGATTACCTTTTCTGACAAGAAGGCCCCTAGAGTGCTTCTGTGTAAGACATAACAGACAGAATTAATACAATAATAATTATTATTTAGAAAGAAACATGATGATCACCTGTTACACCTTATAGACACGCTGTAGTTTGAGGTTTAAATGGTTAGTACTGTAGATTAATTGATTAGACAATTTATCAGCAACTATATTAATTATTAAGGAATAATTTAACATTTTTCAAACAAAACACTAAACATGACCTAATTCCAACTTCTCTGCTAGGAGGGTTTTCTTCTTTTTTTGTCTTGTAACAGTAATTTTAATATATTTTCTGTTGTGGATGTTTAGCAGACTGATAGTTTGAATCTCCAGTTAAATGCACAAAACCACCAACATGTTGATCTTCAGTTGATGGTTTAATATCAGCACTGGGGAGATCACAGACAATCTCGTTCACCACAGACAGAAGATACAGCCTTAATATTCCTTTATCTTTGTCTGGACCTCCTCTATTGTGTCTCTTTCATCAACATCCGAGGTGCTGAACCTGGATCTTTTACTCTAATCCTCAGGAACAACACCAATATATCTGTCTTGGGCCTCTGCCAACATTTCTACCAGTTGTGTGCACGTCAAACTGATGAATGAATACTAACATGTTTACACAGGATATTAAACTGTGACAAAACACGCAATTTGAGCCTTGGGCTTTAGGAAACGGATGCCCGTTTTTTAAAGTATTTTCTGACATTTTATATGCAAAATAATTACTCAATTAATACAGAAATAATTTCAGTACTTTCAAGGATTTTCAGATAATAAATAACTGTCACTTCTCCCAGCACTGTGCTGCAATTTGCTGTACTGTAACTTTTTATGTAAAGGGACAGAGATCTAAACAAATATCTTTTATTTATTTTCTTTCCTGTGTGAAAACAAACTTAAATGTGTAACATGAACAGAGAGTACACATACTTTCCACAACCTGAGACTCCCATTATTATGTAGATCATCCTGTCTGTGGATCTCCCTGTCCTGAAATGGATTAAAGAAGAAAAATATATTTTCAACTGTTGGAATAAACTTAATGGTCAACATACCTGAGCTCATGTGAACACCTCTAAAATAGAAATATGTATGCGACCTACCTTTATAATGAACCGATCTGACTGCTGCTCGTTAATTCTTACATAAACCCTGCACAGGTGCAGCGTGCAAATAAACATAACAACCTGTTTTTATTTGTTCTGTTATGTTCGTGGAACTTTTTCAGCCGCTGGAGAGAATAAAAAGTGAAACACTACAAGAGAAAAATGAACCATGTGAATCATTTAGGCGACAAAACGAAAGATACACCACCCCGCGACTCCACCGTGTCCGCGGGTTGTTTTGCTCAGCTGCGTGGTGACGCACGAATTACGTCGGCTACGTGCGTAATTAAAGAGGCAGCGTCCTGTCTCTACGCTCACATTACGTCGCAGCTAAAGTGTCTTTGACGTCATCCCTGCTGAAAATAAAATAGCAGTTCAGGTGAGTTTTGATAACAAATGTTCACAGGTTCGATCCTCGTGTGTAATAATATATATAGTGCTCAAAATATCAGAAAATGACACACATCCACATGTTGGTTCACTAGTAAATGCAATGCAGTAAATGTGCACCTGTATTATTTAAGCATGATTATTCCATCAGACTAGACTATAAAATAATGAGCTCAGGGAGGCTTTGACTTGGAAGAACACTGCAGATAAAATGAATGAGTTGATGATATTATTACATGATATATTTTTTTTTTAATTGTGAAAACATGATTGTCTGAAATAATATATTTTGCATGTACTCCTGACGCCACACACGTGGGATCAATAATTGCAAAATATGAAGAATGGTGCTGAAATTGTTTGTTTGGGGTGAAAAAAGTGTAGAGAGAGAGAGAGAGAGAGAGAGAGAGAGAGAGAGGGAGAGAGAGAGAGAGGAGAAGGGGAAAAGCCATCCACCCTCCTGTAGATCCATCAGTAGGCAGGCAGGAGACGGATGCAAGCTCTCCTCCCTCCCGCTCTGTTGCATCCATTCTCTTGTCCATCCATCCACCCATTTCTCCATCCACCCAATCCACCCATTCACTCCCAAGGGCGTCACACTTGGGTGACAAGACCCGGCTGAAAGGCGCATACATGCATGCCTGTGTATGCGTGTGTCCTCAGTGTATGTGCGTCTGCTCTTGCCCGTGGATCCGCTGACATGAGGAGCTGAAACAGAACCGACAGGAGGATGAAAATGCTCCGGTTTCGCAGCCCCAGCATCCGCTCCTTGGACCAGGAGGTCCTCTGCACGATCCGGTTACTGGACGACTCCGAGATCTCCTGCAGCATCCAGGTAGACGAACCTCTCATTTACCTCATGCATTGTGCTCTGTGTTTATTGCACATATCACGTGGACGCAGCAGATTAATTTCCTTTAATTATACGGATGGATTGAAACTATCCCTGATTAGCCTCATACTGCTTATTATTATTCTGATCATATCGTCATTTCTGCACAACAAACACGATTTAAGCGTATTGTTCCTCTAGTTTCCACGCTGCTGTGATTTACTAGAGAGGGTGCATGCTTTGCTCCATTCTGCCTATATGAGATGTAGTGATGAGATAAAATAAATAAATAAATAAACAAAAAGCATACCTGGTAGTGATCCAAGCTGGGTCCAAAAACAAGATGTGACCCCACATGGAGAGAAGTTAGGATGAAGTTTGATTAAAAGAGGAGATGCTGGAGCTCCATGGGTGTGGTGGCGGTGGTGTTGATATTGATGATGATGAGGAGGAGGAGGACAGAGAGGACTGGTGTTTGGGTTATTGATTGTAATCTGTCATGTGAAGCTGTGTGTGTATAAAGAGAGAAAGAGACTTATGTTGTCTGCCTATACATGTTTCCACTCAGCTGGCTTCAAGTGACTCCTGTGTAGCACTCGGCTGATAAGCAGCGGTACTATCAAAGTAAAGCTAAGCATATTCTTATACAGTCTTGAAAAGACTATTTGGAACTACTGGAAGCGTAATGACACTCCTGCTCATTACTTGTCTTTTCATGTCCATCCAGTGAATGATACAACAGGAGGAGGCATTTCTGTGACGTGTGAATGCGCACAAACTTCTGTACTAAAATGTTATCAGCAAAAAAGTATTATACTCCATGGAGATGTGGCTCTACAGTCAGCAGGATCAAAATGCTTGATCAGTGAGTTATAGCCTATATGTTTGGTATTTACCTTCATCATTTTTCAGCTATGAGTGTTTTCGCCTCTCCAGATGTGCAGCTCTGAACTCCTGTTGGAAGGCCTGTGGTTTTCTGATTATTTAGTCTGACTTGTAGCCGGTGAAATTAACTGGGGATCAGTGTATCTCACCAGACATTTAGCCTTGGATTTGTAATTCAGAGGTTAGCACCGTTGCGTCACATAAGGTTTTCTCTGGATGCAGGTTAGGTTATCTGGTCACTCTTTGCCCAGTAGGTATAAATGTGAGTCTTAATGATTGTCTATGGCATCATGTAATTGACTGGCAGCCTGTCTAGGGTGTACCCCACCTCTCGCCCAATGCCAGCTGGGATCGGCTTCAGCCTCCCCTGCCCTTCAAAAGAAAAAGTGGGTATGGTTTGATGAGTCAGCTTAAGCCGACAAGGAACTGATGCCCAAACTACTTCCTGCCAACTGGAAAACGGATATAAAAAGATTAAAACCTGATAATTTGATCTACTAAATAATACCAAAAAACTATTCCCATTTCAATGTGTAAACCCCTTTGGGCAACCTGAACAAAGGAAAATAGAAGTTTCCTTGTTTACACAAACAGATTAGATCCTCCAGCCTCCAGCTCTGAGTTGCAGCTGCTGCCAGAGAGGTGAAAGTATGCAACAAATTATGACTAATAACTTAAGAGCACACACAAGTTTCATAGAGGACAGTGTACACACATATGTGCAATGCTACAGTAAATGAACACCATCCTGTTCTTTTAAATCCTATCCAGCATTGCACCAAATATTATAAAGTAGCACCAGCTTGTTGAGTTGAGATAGCTGCGAGTGAACACAGCTCCGAGCAGGCATCTCATCTCATCCTGAGCTGCCTTCAGAAGAAGTTGTCAGCTGCCTCGGCCCTGTTGTCTGACCCAGAAAGGCCGAAAAATACTTGCCTCATGTCAAACTAACTGTCTCGATTGTCGTCTACGTGTACCCAATCAATGATTTACAATGATAACACCATGAAGTGCACTGAGAAAGAAGGAGGGAGAAAGGGAGGTTGTGTCTGTTTCTTTGTGTTGCACAAGTATACCTGTGCACAAAAGTGTGCTGAAGTCCGTGTACACGCCTGAGAACATTAATGCATGGCTCTTTGGCTTCCAGAAGGTGCATGTGTGCATGTGCTTTTAGCTGTGTCTGTGTATCTATGCACGATAAGGAAATGGACATTTATATTTCTAGCTGACTGCTTTTCCAGGGCTTTCTTTAATGGCTTTGTGTTCCGGTGCTGAGCTGCTCCTTCCTACATATTTCATGACATCCTGTGCTCCTCATGCAAACAACAGCACTTCTCCTCTTTCCACTATACAGAGACTTCCATCTCTTACTTTATCTGCTTATTTCTCTTCTGCATTGCCACTCTCTGCCTGTCTTTCTTTTATTATTCTCTGCTTCTTTTTGCTCCCTCAACAGGATGAGGTGCCAAAGACAGTACTAAACTGAACGGCATCATAAAATAATTGTGTAATAAAATGTGTTCTTGAATTGTTGCTTGTGAGCAAATGCATCAGAAATGTATAGTTTGCTTCATGCAATGCCCTTATTTCAATTAACTTTAAAAGTTCTTGACTTTGCGCATAAAATGTGTGCATTATCCTGATTAAATGAAGACTTTCAAAGTGGATAAATATTTATGACTAGAATGATTATTGTGTGACACATGTCACAAGGCAACTTTTTTTTTTCTTTCAACAAGGGAATTCAAACCGATTTGCATTAGATATGAGGCATTCAGGTATAAATAAACATAAGATTATGTAAAAGGACAATGTAATAGGCCATTTAAGGACAAATCTGTAGGATTAAGTGGTATCTAGCCTCACCCTCTCCTTTCTAGCATGGAGGAAAAACTACGATGTCCTATCTGGAGACAATTTTTCTGCTCAGGGCTGCAGAAACTTGGCAGCTCAACATGACAGACACCGTAGAAGAGAACCTACAGGGTCTGTAAATATAAAAGGCTCATTCTGAGGCCGCAAAAACAATTATAATTAATGAAGTTATTATACATTAATGAAAACATAGTTATGTATATTATTTTCCTTTTCTTGCCATATTCTGTAAATAAGACTTTCTAAATCTGACACTGGACATTTAAGAGTAAAATAAAATGGATAAAAAGAAACTAAAATGTAATAATACAGAAAGAAAAGTTAGAGCAGGTGTTCTAGAAGTTTGTTTTGTGGTTACATTTTGACACGATCCGGTGAAAATCTTTTTGACGAAAGTCGAAGTTGGTGTTTTAAATGTTACTAGAAATGATTAGATTTAAATAATTTAATATTCTTCATCAAATACAAAACAAATTTGTTCTTTCAACCCTTAAAGAAGTGATAAAAAAGTTTAAAAAGCATAAAAATAAGGTTATAATCTATTCATAGTAATACACACAGCTCTCACAGCAATGTCAGGAGGAGGAAGCTGCGAGGAAGGGTTCTTCTGTTTGTTGTTGTTTCTGTCTAGTTATGAAAATGTTTTAGGAAACAAAAGAGTGTGTGTGCATGTCATGAAGAGCTATTTCTCTATCAATATATACCTATTCATATAGATAACATTGTTTTTCAAAAGATTTCAGGTTCTCAATCATGAGACATGGTGGCAGCCCACAGCATAATTATTTTTAAGTTGTTTACTGTGGCTCTAAGAATAACTTGACAGCAGAATATAAGGCAGGTAGAGAGGGCGTGTGGGCATGTGACTGTGTGTGTGTGTGTGTGTGTGTGTGTGTGTTCTGTATGTGTGTCTAAAGCCCGGGGCGCTGAATGTGTACAGCCTGCTGCTCTCATGTTCAGCAGTAACATTAAGTCAGACCTGCTGCAAGAGAAACACATCAAGATCACAACGCAGTGACCTCCCCCTTCTTTTCCGCTCCTCTCCCCTTCATCATCCACTCCTATTCTCCTCATCCTCATCCGTCTTTCTCGCCTTTCCCTCCCTCGCCTCTCTTTCACCCCACTTATTCCTTGCTCCACTTACAGCTTCATATTAACTCACCACTTACAGTATTCCCACCTTCTATTTTCTCCCATCTATATCTTCTTCTTCTTCCTCCCTCCCTCTCTCCTACATCTCTCTCTGCCTCCTCCTTCTCTGTGACACATCATGTATAATTAAGGGAGATCACTGTTCTTCACGAGGCCAACATCAGTCAGCTGTCAGCGATGCCCTACACCACGGGTGTGTGTCCGTGTGCACATGCATGTGTGTGTGTGTTCGGAGGGTGGAGTAGCCATTGCTCACTTGCATGAAAGATTTAAAAGTGGCCACTGAGCCAAGTTCTGCAATTACTGACATTAATTTAACATACTTAGTAAGAAATTACTGCATGGCACTGAAATAGCTTGCCGTAACTTGAACTTGTGATATAAATCCTGATGATTGCTCTGTTTCTATTCTTGTATGAGTCACCTTATCAATACATGACTTGTACCGTCTATTTAAAGATGCATATGGTATTGTTTTTCACTGCGTCTGCCTTTTATTCAAGGAGAGGTGTGTGTAGCTGAGGTATTACTTGCCTTTTATTTACAAGCTTTTGGCTTATGGCTGGCTGTCTGCATGTGTGTATGTGTGTCTATTAGCGATGCTGAGGCAGTGCAATTGTTTCAACTGGTAGGCATTCTTTGGAAGAAGATATAAATAGCATCAGTTTTCTATTCTTATCCCGCTTTGCCGGCGCCTCTTTGATGCTCTTCCGAAGATGACTAAAGAGAAATAATCCTTTTCCTTGACTTGTGCTCACAACTGAGAGAAGCAGAGAGAGAGATGAGACGCCGAGATAGAAGAGGAGCGAGAGATGGAAACATCAAAAGAAAGATGGGTGATACGACAAAATATAGGATGACATGGTTGGTCACATTGCATTGAGCTGTGAGGATGAGGATGTAGGAAGGAGTGGGAGAGGAAACGAGGTGAAGCGGCTGCGGGAAAAACAGATTAAGCAGATTAAAACATGAAACAGATTTGAAATGAGACTGGCATGAGACTGGATTTTGAAAAGGGAAGACAAGGTGGAGAAAAAACAGGAGAGGAGGAAGTGTGAAAACGGTTGATAGGAAATGATCTACAAAGAGATGTAAAGAGCAGCAAAAGCCAAAAAAGTAAGACTAGGAAAGACTAAGACGGGTCAGAGATCACATACGGAGCTCTTTGATATTCATTGTCTTGCTCAAGGACACATCAGCATCAGATCATCGCTATGAAGGACAGATTCCTTGCTCACTGTCACCATGCTGGGTAATAAACACTGCAAACACATGTTTAAACTGAAATATTGTCATGCTACATGCACAGATTTGACAAATACTTTGTCAGTTCATTGTTAGAAGATCTGCACTCATGAATATATACAGAAGATAAGTAATGGTCGTTTGTTAGAATGACACTCAAAATCATTATCATGTGATTCAAGAGGTTTACTAGAAGTTAGAGAGGTTTATTTACTCTCCTCACCACCTCAAACTTTGTTGAATTAGAGAATTTTTATAAAAATACGTGCCTTCTTTTGTGTCAAAAAAAAAGAAAGGTATCAGATTTAAATTCAGTTTAAGGTGAGATGTCACAAAACATACAGCAACACACATGCCTGTTTTTTTGAGCAGGGGTTTGAAAAAATGCTTTGACAGTTCTGTATCTGTAAAAACTAATGAACTGAATAAAGTGTATCAAAGAACAACAAAGAGTGACAATGCAAAGGGGAAAAGAACAGAAGGTATCAGTTTTTCCTTTTTAAAATCAATAAATTGTGAAATAACATATATGGTTAAAGAGTCTGTTCAAAAAGTACTGAAAGTCTGAGATAAATACATTTAATTCAGTTTTATTTCACCAGGACCAGTATCAACACTGCCCTCCAGTGAGTCCTGAATACATACAGTAATAATAAACACAAACATATTAAACAGTAACAAGCTACACAATCAGGCTTGTATTTTCACATAGATCAAGAGAGAACAGTAGATATGGGACTGATTTGTGCAGTTTTCTTTGTGTTTTGTATGTGTTGTTCATTAACCTCATATTGTTACACATCAAAAAGTGTGTCAGCATGCACACAAAGATAGAAACACACTATTTTGTGCCAAAAACATGCAAATAATCAAACCAACATGGCTTTTATATTAATTCACAGGGTCAAACTCTCATCTCATCCTCACCCTCTCCCTCATCATTACCATCATCATCATCACACTTTGTCTCTGCTGCCATCCTGTGAGTTAGTGTCCAGCTGAACACAGAGCGACAGCGTGATGAAGCTCCATCATAATAAAAAACGGTTCTGGTCCATATATTGATAATTTATGGCTCTACCTCTGAGCTTATTGGGCTGTGTTCTCAGCCGTGAATGTGGGTGCACATGACATGGTTTAAATCACGTGTGTTAATTTGTGCATGCCTTTGTGCCCACATATGTGTGTATGCATTCCTGCACCATTGCAGGTGATGATAAGGTAATTGGTTTCTCTCCTTCCACACTGGGACAAGGTCACAGTCACCGTTATGAGTGCTGCTCACAGGGATGGGAGGGACTACAGGTTAAATGGTTAGATAACATGTGGGAGTGTATTTAAAAATAAAATGATTTAAAACCAAATGAAGGCTCTAGAATGAAAGTCAGAGGCTTAGATGTGTGATTTTATGTCAGTTCTTCCCATAGTTGCTGAGATATCTTAGTCTTGAGCAAAGTGGTTGAAATCGGCATCTACAGAGCATGGCTACAAATGTCTTAAACTGGATGACCCAATAGTAACAGGTAAATTATTCCAAGTTTATTACGTGCTGTATATAAATCTTTACTCTGTCTTTCTTACTGTCTACGCTGATACACTGATGATAAAGGAAGTAAGTCCGTCCACATGTAATGTCTGTAGCTCCAGGCAAGAGTCCATTACTGTTGTGGGTCAGTGGTTGAAGAGGTCAAACTCGGCCTACTCTGCTGTGCAGTTCACAAGATCAATACTCAACAATGGAGCTGTGTGGGTTTCATTTTGATGTATGATGTTGTACTGTGCCTTGCCTTTTCTCTCGCTCTGCTTCTCTTAACTTTACCTCTCAGGTCCAAAACATAGACTTCATGAATTTACTGAGAAATGTTGTAACGGCAGGAAGCTATATTACAGACAGACTTTTTAGTGGTGAGGTCAAGTATCTCTTTACAAAGGTTTCTCGCCTCAGTATAAGTTGGACATTTTCCATAATTCATCCCCTCGACTGGAAGCGTTTGATCCTCTGCTTCTCATTTCCATCTTGTAGTGAATGTAGCGTAAGAGGATAATTTGTATTTCCATCCTGCCTCTGCAGCTTACTTTTAATATCTGAAGATATTACTATCCCATTCCCATCATTAGAATGATCAAAAACAGCCTTTTAAAATGAACTGACCTGCTTGTGAGTGATTAAAAACAACATACTGTGCAGGTGAAACATTGCTCAAACACACAGAACTTTTATTTTTTAAGGATACCAAATACATCGGGATGAAATTAGGTTGAAATGTGGTGTGTAAAATAATAAACATCAAAATCTACAATATTTCTATTCGCTGTAATTATGCAGCAGAAAATCATGGAGTCTGGGTTTTGACTGGATGTTAATGGGATATGTGGATATTGAGCAGAAAAATTGGTTTCTGCATCTTGAGAAATAGAAAAAAGGAAATGTTTAAACTCTGTTCCTATCTTCTGCTTTGATCCTTTGATTTGCTTTTCCCACACCCCTCGTCCAGCACATTGATTTGCCTCTGTTGCATCCTGGTCGAGCCTCTGGATCGATTCATTCACAGTTGAGTTTTGGGTATTGAGTACAACTCGGCTTTAGACGTATTGGCACAGTTATTAATAGGAAGACAATGTAGTCCCACATGCACAAAAGCCTGCTTACACACTCATCCTAATTGGCAAATAAATCTGCAAATTGGTCCACTAGCATCCTAAATCTCCATTTCCCTGAAGAGTAGCTGCAGTGACAACAGAGAAAGACGTGAATTAGTCTAGCATTTCTTTTCGAGGCAGCCACTAGGTTTTTAAATTGGTTTGTGTGGAGGTAAAAAGAGGCATTTAAAGTCCCACTGCTCTCTCTCTATATGTCTCCTCTCCTTCCTTCCTTCCCTGTGTGTGCATGTAGAGAGTGTGTTTTAGTTTCTTCACACAGGTATAATTTAACGCTCTTTCTCCTAACAGCATTTCTGCTCAGCCAATTAGGTATGCTGTGTCATGAAATGAATTGCGCTCAAGTCGATAAGGACCAGTTATAATTGAGCTGCCGTGCATATTAATTAAACAACAAAAGGTGTTTAACTGGGCCATGGCACCCAGGGTCCTAGTGCTTGACTTTTAGTGGTCACGAGGTAATGACCAGAAAATCATTTACCTGCCTCAAACTGCAACTAAAGGCTTGTTATTATGGTCATGTCTGTGAGCTGTCATCAATCAAAACTTTCTCATTTAGAATAAATTATAGCACTCTTCTTTTAACATGCTGTTTATTTCTGCTGATAGCTTCTAGCGCTTAATTATCAGTGGACAACTATCTCAGTTTGATGGAGCCTCAGTTTGTTCCTCTTATGTGTTATCAGTTACAGAGCTGAGCATCTGTTTTTCTGAAAGACCAATCCCTGATGATCTGTGAAAAACACAGACGGTTGTCAAAGAACAAGTTTGTAAAGTATTTCCATAATCCTGAAAGACCTTCCATCTGGGCAAAAAATATTTTGTCAGCTGCAGGGTATATTTGAACTATCTTTAACTATATGATTTCAACCAAAGTTGCAACTATATTTACAACTACAGAATATGATATAGTAGCTGCCTATATTTTTATATTTAATACATTTTATATTTGCATACACAAATCTGTATTTTTCTACTGTTGTACAAAAAGCCCTTGGTGGGGGCTAAAGATCATGGTCATGGTTTACAGTGACACAAGAAAACCTTATGACAGTGCTTTTGTTGCCTAAACCTAACCACAGATGGATGTTATGAACCGCTGGATTTGAACACGTTCCAAGAATTATGTCTGTTAGCACAACTTAATTGAGAAAACTATTAACTATTGGTAATATATAAATGCAAGGAGACCTGAGAGACTGGAGAGTTGTTTTATCTTTAAAATAGCTATAATATATATTTTTATATTACAGTGTGAGAGGGCTTTGTCATAGCAGACATACAGAGAATTCTCACCTGAATCTGCAGCTCCCTTTTCGACTTTACAGAGCTTCATAGAGTTTCAGCTCATTGTTTATCTGTCCGACTCACAGCTTCACCATTTTGGTTCACACTTACTGATCTCATAGGGTTGTTTTTTGCTTCAGCAGGCTGCTATTTTCAGCGAAAAACCTCAAAAACCCTCTACACTACCTGCTCAGCACCAGCAGGAAACAGACACATGAGAGACTAGTTGGTGAACACAGTGGAGCATTTAGTAGAGCCAGGAATTTCCCTTGGGAGTTGGTAGAGACCAAAAACAAAGCTTAAGTTAGATCTTTAGGTCTGTAGTTATTACAGTCCACAATTTGTGGACTATGGAGGTCAAAACTTTACATGATTTAACAGATGTTAATGTGATTTTATAATAAATGTAGGCATATATAAATTACAGTATGTATGTTTGTTCCTACTTTTTGCTGGCTTGGTCTGCGTCTGGAATCAGCCGGCTATAAGGAGGTTGATATCTTGAGAAAAAATGGTAGAGGATGGATAGACTCACTCAAACATACATGTCAACATGCACTTTGCTTCGGCTAAACTGAATGCACTCGACACCGAGGCTCTATTTAAAGTGTGTGTATGTATCTGTGTGTTCAAGCGAGGCAGGGAGAAGAGCACTTTGCCGTCATTAGGTGAGATCATGTAGAGACAGGATGACCGGGTTAATTTTTAATGCCCAGCCTTTGGATATATAAAATATGCATTCAGCCCTTGTTGGACATGACATAGACTCTTTATATCTCTCTGCCTCGCTCATCTTAGTCAGTCTTCCTTTTATGCTCTCCTTTTTTAGCTCTGTCTTTGCCTACTCTCTCTTTCAGCCTCCCGGCGTGTTTGGCCCTGCTTCACTCTGTGTCTGGTCTTTTCTTTCTTGGCGTCAGTCCGCCTCTCTTCTCCCCACGAGTGTCTGCCCTGAGAACCAGACACAGGAAAGGTGTTGTTTGATGATCCGGACAGAAAGGGCTCGCAGCGTGGTTGTTTTCATTCTGTTTCTTCTATTCTATCGTTCCCTCGGTGCGTCTCTGTCTGTTTGCTCTTCAGATTTAACAGCTTAGTAACACTGTTGTCACAGATCAGCTGAAAATCCTAAAGAGATGTAGACAGACAAACACACATGCTGACTTTTTACCGGCTCACACACAAACACAAACACACACAGGCCAGCATGGAGACGATCACAGCTACACCCACAGGGATCCATACTTGATTTACAGCTTACACTTTTGTGATATAACAGTAAACCTGAATCAGCCAACAGGGTCATGCTGTCTCAGAGATCATGGACAGCTGATTGTTGCCACGGTGATGTAACAAAGGGGAACATCAACCTAACTGCATGCAGGGTTAGGCAAGTTACTTGAAATGTGTAATCAGTTACACTTTGATGATTAATACTGTACTTAATGATTACAGTAAGTTGTTAGTCTTGTTACTTGGCCAAGCTCCTCCAAGGTTCCTTTGAAAGACACCCCTCCCCCATCACATATTGTTTCCATATAGATAGAAAACAAGAGATTATGATTTCTCAAGCTGCCAGGTTATATTTTTGACCAGATTGCCTGTAATTTTACACTACCAGTGTCCAACCCTGTTTGTTTACAGACAGTTAAAAGATTTAATCCCCGTTTCTTCTCCTGATATTTCCTGTTTGGAGCCACGAATGCATTTTTTTAGTTTTATGAACAATTATTTACACCTCCTCTCACTGTCTCATGTTACAGTTACTTTCTAGTGATCCCCTGGTTTAATTTCTTTTAAAATGTTGTCGATGCATTTCAGAGATTTCTCTAAGGACCACTACAGGAAAGTCAAGTACCATCAGTGGTACTCCTACCACAGTTTGAGAAACATTACACTTTGCTACTTTTAAAATCATAATTGGCTACTGAGCAAGTTTGCAGTTTGAATGACATCCAGACCTTCCTTCTGCATTTTTGTATTCAATCATCAGGGACACATTGGAGGCAGAAGCCCGCTTCCTTTTGGCATCCAAGTTGAATGGCCAGTCGGGCTGTTCAGACAGAGTGAGCTCCACAGCTGGTTCATGATCTGCAGTGATGGTTTATCGATGTCTGTTCAATTTTTTCAGTGCACAGCGAGCAAATCTGGCAAAACAATGCTGCGGTGTTTTATCTCCTGCACTAAGCTAGCTGACACTTTCAGCCGCAGTCAGTCTGCATAAACCAAACTGATGTTTGCACTTCCAGTCAGATTGTAAACTGTATTCCCTACTCATTACTGAGTAATCACGTTGTTTTAATCAGATTACAGTCCAATACGGGGGGAAAAAACATAAATACATCTTGCTGATATGGTAACTATGCTATGCTGTTTGAGTCTGGCAATGAAAATAGGTGAACTACTGGTGGGAATGGTAGTTAATCAAATATTGATATGATAATGTGCGCTGTGGAGTGTGTCTGTGTGGTTAGCCTATATATGAAGTCCTCCTGTGTATTGTGTACATGTACTTGTTTTATATTTAATTCTGCTTCATTGTTAATTGCAGAAGTGAGTCCTTTATGTATTTTGTTTGATCAGCATGTAACATAAAGCTGCTGTGTCGATGCGGGCGTTGTGGACAGTAGAACATAGTCACCGTGATCTTTCTGCTCAGTGTTTTTGCTATTTTTGAGTTGTCACTGTGACATTTACAGGAATTATCTTGCTTTGTGGCTGTCCTGTCAACACCTACAGTATACTGCAATTACTGCACAGAACAGATTGTTTACTGAGAAATGGAGCATGACTCACCAAGAAATGTATTTAAAAGGTTGCCTCTGCGAGGGATGCAATGTTTACCAGACGCAACACATATGCACAGGAATTCATGTTTGTGTAAGATGACTGCGGACAAGAGGTCAATGACACAGGCCCCTGTGGTCATCCAGATGCTGAGCATCAACCTGCAGTCACGATGGATTCTTAAAACAAAGGCTTTAGATGCTGTGTGACTTGTACTTCTAGTTATATACTATTTTTACAAAAGAATTGCTCCACTGCTCTGCTCTCTCCAAAAGGATGTTATTTTAAGAAAACCTTCTTTTTTTTCACCCCTTTCTAGCATCAGGGCACATGTAATATTCAACACAAAGAGGAAACAGTTGGTTTAAAAGTTAAAGGAGATCACTTGGAGATGAGAAAGACGAGAGAAGAGAACAGGAATGCCAACACTGTTGGTGGTGGAAAAAAGGCAGCAGGTGGAAGAAACTGTCAGTTGAATCTCCCCAAACATCCTGGATATCATGGTGGTGATGGAGGATAATGCAGGTTTCACAACGGTAGGTCAGAAAGACATGATGACAGGATTTCAGCATCCAATTGGGAGGGAGACAGATGTGGTGACGTAGGAAATTGTAAATAAAAGGAACATACTAACATACTCCATCGATGTGTTTTCTGCAACCATACTTGGTATGAGTGTTGCTTTAACTGAACATTTTTGAAGATTAGTATGCGCCTGGACAGCTGAGATTTAGTTTGACAAACTGTCTGCCCAGGCAAACCACTCAACTGCACAGTCAGTTGCTGTCAGTCACTTACCTTATGGTGCATATCAGCTGCAAATGTCTGCACAAAGAATTAGTGAAACAAAGCTACTGACCTAAGCTAATGTCCTGCTGAGGAAGACCAAAATATTCCAAAGTATTGCTCAGGTTGCAGCCATTAGACAGAAAGGAAAACAACAGGGATCTCGGACGTGTCTCTTCAGAAAAGTGAGACGCTGTCAGCAGAAAATGTGAACCACCCTGAGTGCCAAAGAAGTGTGTAAAATGTCTCCTCCATTTTTAAGTATGTGTAGAACAAGCCAGCCATGATAAGACGTTGTTAGTGCAGTTATGTATGTACAAGAAGTGATCAGTCGCCATGGAGATGTCTCATGATTTAAAGGGGTACCGACTGATAAGTGTTGATTGGCACTTTTACATGATGTTTTGCTGACAAGATGTGGCCAAAGAGACAGCTGTGGCCCTGTGTCTGTGTGTGTGCGTCTGTGTATGTGTGTGTAGATGTGGACGCTTACATGCGTCCCCTGAAACAGACGATATCCTACCGAATCAATCAGTCCTGCTTAACCGAGCACAGAATCCACCTCCGTCAGCAGGTTAAAGCAGTTATAGGACACACTCTTACACACCGACACACACACACACAAAGAGGCGATGCATGTAATATGACAAAATGGCAATCTAAGGAATATTGACAGCTTTACTCATTAGGTTAGGAAGAGGAAAAAGGAGATAGGATACATGCAGCATCCATACAGATATATACAGTATTTAGTTTTATGTGTGCATGCATGCATAGTCACACCTAACATCCACAGCTACATCTCTTTGTGATGAGTAGATATTGACTGAGGAGCAGGTTATAAATGCAGAGTGATTATTGATCTTGTGTCTGCGGTGTGTTTATTAACTGCACATGGGCTGTATTTACTGGCATGTTTGGAGGCTGGAATATGTCTCTGGTAAAACTACGTGTGCATCATGGAAATATATTACCCACGAGAGGATTGTCTGCTGTGATTATGGGAGAAGGATGCAGCTGGTATTACATGCTGCTGGGAGGTTTATGGGATTTATCAGCATGAATGGAAAGATTTGCTCAGATGAAAGTACAAGAGGCTGACTGAACATGAAAAATAACTTCCTGGATTTAAGTTTCAATGTGTTTTATGTCTTTACAGAGAGATACTAAAGGCCAGTTCCTGCTGGACCATGTGTGTAACCACTACAACCTACTTGAGAAAGACTACTTTGGTATTCGATATGTGGACCCCGAGAAACAGAGGGTAAATATCACACAAACACATGCACAACAACCAAAAGCAGTAAAATGTGTAGAAAAAGGGAAAATTCCAGCAAAAATGCATTTTAAAATAATAAATAATAACTACACATTTAATAAGCTGAAATCAGCAATTGTTTGTAATTTAACACCATGACTCTCTTGATTTTATCTTGAGTTTTGTTTGTTTGAAGTAAAAGGAAATGACAAAATACGTAGTTTCCTTTTGTAAATCTGTAGCCCTCAGAGTAAAACCCAGATTTAAAAAAAAAGTTTAAAACAAAAAAAACTAACTAATGACTCAGAGGAGTCAGTATATAGGTGAGATTGTTGGATGTTAATCAAGAGGCAGTCAGTGCATTATATTACAAGTTCAAGTGACAAATAATAACAGGATCATTCTACATATTTCAGACCGCCCACACACAGAAGAGACCAGATGCTTTGTCTCAATAGAAGTTCAATCGGCCTCGAGCTGCATTTACAGTGACAAAGGAAAAACGAGCGAGAGGTGTTACAGCACAAAAGGCACAGAGTGTAATAATAAAAAAAAAAAACCTCTGCAAGGGGATAAAAGCTCTGAAGTCAGAGGCGAGACAAATTTAAACTGCAGGCGAAAAATACTGCAAGCTTTTGAAGCAACAAGTTTAACATTAGTGAAATAGTTTTAACTAATTGCAGGATGCTTTCTTTACATTTTCAGTACAGGTAATAACTGTTTGAGGGATTCAAATTCATGTATATTTGGGAGTATAGTAAGGTCAGCACTAAAAGCCCTCCACCCTCCAACTGTTCTTCAAGTGGCAAACAGGACTGGTAATGGGAAAAGAGCAAAAACATTGCTCTTACTTACTTTTTTCAGGTGTTGCTCATTACAAGAACGATGTATACTGTATGTATTATTAACACAAATGTTAAGTCTGTCCAGGAAGGTCAGAACTGTCAGGTCTGTCTGCAGTATATAGATCTTTTAATGACAATCTGCAATGTGCCTCTTATTGCCGAGTCCTGTGTCCTTCAGTTATTTATTATTTGATTTGGAAAAACAAACTGAAATTGCTATGTAATCTCTCTCTGTCTCTCTTTCTCTCTCTATCTGTCTCTCAGCACTGGCTGGAGCCCAATAAGCCCGTGGTGAGGCAGATGAAGTGTAAGTGTCACTTCTGCTCCCTTTGTGTTTTTTCTGTGTGTCTAGCGTGTGTGTACACAGCAATGAGCAGGGTGTGAAATGCCTGTGCGTGTGCGTGCGTGCGTGTGTGTGTGTGTGTGTGTGTGTCTGTGTGTGTGTGTGTCTGTGTGTTTGTGTTTGTTACTGTCTTATTAATGCCACGCAGCCTTGAATTTGTCCCCAAAGAGCTGCTTCAGTGTACTTCAACACTACGGGGACCCACCCACACAACAGTGTTAAGGGCAGATATCAGCATATGGGATATCAATTTAATGTATGGGAAATCATAAACATGTTTTAGGGCCTTGTCACCTTCTAATCCCTCCCCCCAAAAACCAATGCTCACATTACCATTTGCCACGAGCACTGACGGAGCCAGACAATGTCAGACAGTGACTTTTTCTCAGAAGTGCCACAGGGACACAAACCGGGTTTCTCACACACAAAACAAACTGCCAGAGGGACAATTGGACCAAACAGGAAAATAAACTAACACACAACGTAAAATACATAGTCGTGCCAGGGGGGCACAAGCTTAGTCAAACACGTAAACAGGTCTGTTTACCTGTTAAAGGTGGTTTATTTTAGGTAGGTGCTGGGAGCCTCACAGGTTGGCATCTGTTGTCAGTTTATTTGGGTTACGGACACGGATATGGACACAGCACACCGATATTCTTGTGTTTTTCTTTCCTTTCATTTATCGATCAGTTGACTTGCCTTCTTTATTTTTTACTCAGATATTATACTAAAGTAATTGTATAATGACAAAGTGTAGAAATACTAGGTCCTAAGGTCCTGCATTCAAAATCTTACAAAAGTAAAAGTACTCATCATGCTATTATAACTGCTCAGTTCAATTCAGTTTTATTTATATACTGTAGCGCCAAATCATGACACAATGTATCTCATGACACTTAAAGAGCAGGTCTAGACCGTACTCTTTATAATATTATCTACAGAGACCAAAAATTCCACCGTGAGCAAGCAATTGGCTACGGTTTATTTCTACTACTACTACACTACTTTATGTACTGCTGTGTATCTATAAAAAGACACCATTATTTATTAGTTGATGAATTTAGTGAAGTAGAAAGTACATTATTAGTTTCCAAAATGAGTTACATTTAGGTTCGATCCCCGGCTTCTTCAGCCTGCATGTCGAAGAGTCCTTGGGCAAGATACTGAACCCCAAATTGCTCCCAAAGGCTGCGCCATCGGCGTGTGAATGCGTATGAATGGTTAGCTCCCAAAACTGATGAGTAATTGGGAATCAGTGTGTGAATGTGTGTCAGTGGGTGACTGAGACATGTAGTGTAAAAGCACTTTGAGTGGTTGGAAGACTAGAAAGGCGCTATATAAGTACAGTCTATTTACCAATTACATTTCAAGAAAGTGACAATCATTGACCGTCAAGTATTGAAACATTATAGTCCTTCATTGGCTGAGTTGTTTAAAAAAACATGTTGAATTGTGAGAGACACTTTATTTCTACAAGCAAATGTTTTGAATGAGAGGAGATCATTTTGCTTTTGCTCGTTCCTTTTAAAAAGTTTTTTAGGAGACAGACAAATGGACGTTCATGTCCATCTACTATCTTTCTATCTAGTTTAGATTTAGATTTTAAATATTCTTCTATCAAACTTCTGCTGAAACTTCTGCTGCAGTATTTTCTCAGTGTGATGATCGTCTACATTCGCCCTGTGTCATCAGCAAAAAAAAACATCTATGCCTGAAGTTCGCCCACCCTTTTAATGACTGTCCTGTTCTTTCTGCACCGCTGTAAATTAATAAAGGAGCTATTAGCGTTGCATTCTGCTTTATCAGAACATGTGCGAGAGGACAGGAGAGGGGGAGGATGAGGAGATGAGTGAAAATGAGAGATGGAGGAAGAGAGAAGGAGGGGGAAAGAGTGATTAAGAGGAAATGTGTGTAATTCAGAAGGGAGAGGGAGGGGACGGTGATAGATAATGTAGCTAAAGAAAGACGTCAGATTCGGGGAGAAAAGAGGGAGAAAAGAAGAGATTGGAGAGTCAGTTTGAGTTGAGAGAGGCTGACGGAGAGTGAAAGAAAGAAAAAGAGATGAGAGAGAGTGGAATGGAGGACGGAGAAGAGTTGAATAGATTTGAGTCTTACTGACACATCAGTTCTCCCCATGGCAGGATTTACTCTCAAATAAAGACGTGTGGTTTGTGTTTTATTTTCTCTTGGTGCGTCTCAGATTACGTACATATGCGTCACATTTGTACGAGTGTGTGTGTGTGTGTGTGTGTGTGTGTGTGTGTGTGTGCACTATTGTCAATTCGCTTTCTCTAAGAAGAAATACATTTTAAAAAGCATCTTGGTCCCTTAAGCCTGAGCAAAAAAAAAAACCCAGCTCAAATTCTTTGGGAGCGAGTGGGAGGATTTCGTCTTTCATACTGCTCAGCATGTATTATGTAGATGTGTGCTGTTTTTCATAGCTGGATAATACCTCAGAGGATCCCTCCATTAAAGATAGAGTGTTGAGGGCACCAAAGATTTCTGGTCCCATGTTAGAGGATACTTACTTTCTTCCCCTTCCTCTGCCACGTCCAATTTTCTTCTTTGTTTCAAGTTTATTCTTGGTGCCCTGCGTTAAAATAATTGCCAGCATCAGATGATTCTTTGAAAATAATCTACGTATCGTATTTATATTTAGTCAAGTGCAAAATTAAGAGGATGAGGTTGTGGAGGATTTGCTGTTTTTCCTTTCATATATTTTAATGATTTGATTTAGTTTTCAAATTTTATTTTGTAATTCTGATGGTGTTTTTTTCTATTTGCTGAATTTTTTACAATTCAAACAATCAAATAATCATCAGATGAATCTGTAATACATAACATCGTATATGTACATAACAGTGTGTGTGTGTGTGTGTGTGTGTGTGTGTGTGTGTGTGTCTGTGTAGCAGTTGCTACTTATGTTACGTTTCCTCTGAAGTTTCTCCACTGTGTGTCAACATAAATGTCTGTAGATAATGCAAACTTCAATGAGTAAACTTTCAATGTTACTGTGTGTGTGTGTGTGTGTGTGCATGAATGTGTGTTTTTGAGCCCCAGGATGGATTTAAGCTATTGCTGCCGTTTGATCTGAGTCTTATTGCGTGTGTGTGTTGCATATTTAGATACCATTGTAAGCTCAAATTCTCTCCCGCAGCAACAACTCACACAGTCAGAAATTTAATGTTTGAGGACTCTGATCAAAGGAAAAGACCCCAGTTCAAGTGAGACTCTTTGCATGTGTAGGTTGTAGGTGTGTGTATGTGTGGGTTAGGGTTAGTAATTACTGTAATTATCAAATGACTAATCAGTATTAGAGGCATACTGTGATTTCCTATTTTTGTCCCCAACTTCTTTTTCCCTCCAGTTTTACATAATCCTCATTGCTCTGCTCCACTTCTTTTTCTTCTCTCCTCTGCAAAGCTCACTACTTTTATCCAACAATTCTCCTTTCATTGTTCACTTCTTCATATTCAAACTACTTTCTGTCTCTGTGCTCTGTTATAACTCTCCTCATTTTATTCCGCTGTAATTTCTACTCTCTAATGCTTGTGTCTCTCTTGTCTTCAGCAGCCCAGCAGCCGTACACGATGTGTTTCCGGGTCAAGTTTTATCCCAGCGAGCCAATGAAGATCAAGGAGGAGCTCACCAGGTAAAATCTAATGCAGACGTTAGATTATGGTTCAGAGTGGTGCAGAGCTGGTGGTGGCAAATTCCCCCAAAATAAAAAATGGGCAGGAACAAGACAGAGTTGGCAGGATTCCTGATGCACAAGGAGATCAGGGTTAGTCAGAAATCACAAGATCGCAAGGTTAAACAATTCACTGAGCTGCCCACAGCATTTGTTACCACGAGGGAGACTGAACAATCTGGCGGAGTCTGAGAGGTTGAGCCTTGAGTCTTTTATACCTAGCAGGTTAATTAGAGGATGGGAATTGGGCCTTGTGATGATTAGGCAGGTGAGAGAGAAACAAAAGGCCATGCCCAGCAGCACACCCAAGCAAAAGGGGAAGGGAATGATGGGAAAGGAGGAGGAAAAATCATTTCATGTGAATATGGCATATAAAAGTTGTTTTTCAGTTTTTCATCCATCCAACAGGTTACTTTTCTGGAGAGTCAGCTTAATGTGACCTCTGTTACACCTTTTTTTCAGTAATCTCAGGCTACTTTATATTTCATTGTAGATGCATGTATTAGTAAATCAACCTTTGTTTGGTAAATGTAATGAAAAACAATTCTGTTTTAATAACGTCGCTGTAGTCCAACTTGTGGAACACACACACACACACACACACACACACACACACACACACACCTTCTCTCAGGCCTGGTGATAATTAGAGATGCTAACTCAGCAGGGACTCTGTTTTCGTGTTCTCCGTCCCATCTGAGCTGTAACGTCTCAACGTCTCTGCCTCTTCCCTTCCTCCGTCTCTCCACTCCGTGGTCTTGCCTCTCTCTTCCATCCATTTCAGATCCCTCCAGGCTGTCTCTCCATAATTTCATTCCTAAGGCGTCTCCTCCCTCACTTCTGTTGATCTCTGGCTCTCTCTCTGTCCTCTTTCTGCCTCCCCATAATCACAGCTCGCTCTCCTCCCTCAGGTGTCTTTTCACATCTCTCAAGTCATAGCTGCATATCTCCCTGTCCTCTTCAACATATATCCCTGTCCTCTGCACAAGTTGCATCATCAACGTCATTAAAATGTTCCTCTCAGCTTTCTACTTCTACAGCTTTCTGATTTCTCCTTCAGTTTCAGTCATGTCTCTCTAGATCATTCTTTTTTTTTTTAACTCCCCTTTCTTTGAAAGTACCGCTTTTATATATAGTCCTTGTGTCCATTTCAGCTTGGTTTGAAGAAAAAGCACTCAGAGCCCTCAGAGACTGCAATTACAATGCATTGCTACTAATGACTTTGTAGTGGACATAGAGGTTGAAGTCTGAGTTTGAGTTCGGAAAGTTCAAAAGGAACTGCAGTGAGTGATGAAATCCAATGTGTTGCAGTACTCAATATTTTATTTTATTTTTTTCTGAGCATGCTTTTTTACCAAAATATCTGAAAGAGAAAATTCTTAGCAACGTGCATTTCACACTTCACATGTACTCTGAAAATAACGGTTTGGGAGGGTGGTGGATGGGTGTGTAGCACATCTGATCTCCATGCAAGAGATTTCAACTTCACACTCACAAAAAGTATTTGAATATTTAAATATTTTAAATATAATCGACCCCTAACCTCAATCTTTCCCTGACATAAATCATATTGTAGCCTTCATGTGCAGATATTGCTGAAAGGAATCATATTAAATACTGTATACTGGCATTGAACGTAATCCAAGGATTTACAGAACGTCAGCCAAAAAGGTTAAAAGAAAAACAGAGAGTGTATGTACTGTATATATTGTCCTTAAGCACAGCTGTAAAAGGTCTTCTGCGAGGATGTTCAGTGATTTTATTGTGAACAGTCACAGCTCTGCTGATCTACACAAATTAAACCTCATATTGCAGAGTGAGAGAAGAGGAGGCACAAGGAGAGAGGGAGAAAAAGTTGGGGAAATGTGTTTTTTTAAAGTCAGAACCGAAAAGGGGTAAAATATAATAAACTGACATGTTGGGGAGATGGAAGACAGCTAACATCACTCAGAATTTTTGTTAAAATATGTATAAATACTGTGTTCACTGATTAAACCAGACAAGTGGTCTCACAGATGAAGGACTGACTGAAGTTTGTGTTACATAAAACAAGCAGCACGTAAGAGTAAAGGGGCAGAATTAAAGTCAGCAGAGAAGGTCGTTTGGACATATATAGTTGTGTTTTTCAGGCCAGAAGAACTTCCTTGCGGCTATACACTGACTATAAATAAAAGTATTTAGCTACAGTGGCAGGATTTTCCCTCCGTTCGGTGTTTCATGCTCTCCTTCTGCTGCTTCTGTCACTTGAGTTAGAAAAAACGAGTTTAATGAGTCAGTTGATTTGAGTGGTGTTTCGTCTCCTCTGGAAACTCGTCTGTATCCATGGCAACACGTCCCTATAGTTTCAGCACCACTGTCACTTCTCGTCTCCTTGGTAACACGTCAGCAGCATGCATCCATTGAAGCCATAGTTTCCATAGTAACACATAGTACCAGTACCTGCTGTATGGTTGTTGTTTCCATAGCAATAGTCTCTCTGATTTCTATAGTAACACCGTTTGATAATTATAAAATCAATGACTGTGGCTGTATTTTACTCTCAGACATCTGGAAATATTAATAGCAGCACTGATTCTCATCTATAATGACTTTACTGTAATAAAAATATATACTACATGACGTAAAGATAACCAATGGCGCACAACCACGTATGCTGTTTTCAACATATTTCTGCAGCCATACACTGTCTTACTGTAGACCAAATAAACTTTCACTGTGAAGCATCTGTAGTGTTAATGTCATGTGTGCTGTGTTTGTGTGTGCAGGTATCTCCTGTACCTCCAGCTGAAGAGAGACATCTACCACGGCCGTCTCCTCTGTCCTTTTGCTGAAGCTGCATATCTGGGAGCCTGCATCGTACAGGGTGAGGCCTGGTGACAACCAGTGGACTTACTGACAGTTTATCAGCTTCAGTTTAAGCATATTCCATATTAACAATTATTATATTTGATGTTTCTTACTGTAAATCTCTTGTCAGGGCAGTTGTGACAGATCACACACCGCTGAATTCATAGAATGAATGAAACGTTTTACTTTCATATAGAGCATTATGATTTTGTGTCAGGTCTGATACGTCAATCATATTTAATGTTATCGATTTGATTCTTTAATCTAAACATGTCAAATATTAGCAGCTTTACAGTAGTCGGTCAGTTCAGTTTGCTTTGCAAGGTAGCTTTGTAAATTTTTTGTAACATGTGTAACGTGTAATGTTATATCTACACTTAGTTAACATTTACAATACGTTGTATCTAGGCCTGAAGAAAGATCCAAACCGGTCACTCTATTTGTCTGATCTCTGCCTCATTAACTCAGACTGCTGTTGTTATCCTACATTTTAAAACACTGTCAGATGAACATGGATCACTGAGAAAATAAATTAGCAGTAACAGCTCAATGCTGAATCACAGTGTGGAGCCACTTGCCTTACTGTGGATTAAAAGTGGAATTAGCTGAGCTGTATCATTTAAATGAATCCTTCTGACTACACAAATCGCTGAACCATACAAAGACTCTCTGATTGGCTCATATCCCCAGAGAGCAGAGCGTGACTGGCTGCATTATCTCAACACAGAGTGCGTCTGCAGTGTATCATTGGCTGCTCTGATTAACGAGGGCAGCTCCCTGTTCTACTTTGTCAGGGTGTTGATTACACATCTGGAGAATAGGTTGAGGATTACTGTTTAATTAAACTTCAGGCAAGTATTTGATCTAACCTTTATTATGATTGCTAATTAAGAGCGGATTAAAAAATGAGGAAAATATTTATCTATCAGGCTATTCTATAAAAAAAAAGATGTTTTAATATTTTAATGTACGACTAGCAAATTTGCTGATGACACAAAGCAGTTAAATAAGATGTTAGGATAAGGGTAAGAGTAAGAAAATATTCTCTTTCTAATGGAGAGTTTGATGATGAAATGGATACCACACACTGAAATGTGTTTTTTGGATGTAAGGCTGCACCAAACAGCTAGTTGGCTTAGCAGAAATACTGGAAATAAGGGGAAACAGTACCTGTAAAACTTAATTATTAACACACTATATCTTGTGTTGTGTAATCGTAGAAAAAAAATATTAAAAATTACAACCCACCACTTTACATGCTATTTTCTGGTTCTAGACAACATCATGTCAGGCATAACAGTTTTTGTATGGATAAAACAAACAATAATGTGCTAACTCGCTAAGTTTTGTTACCTTTGAACACACCTTACCTGTTTCCCTCTGTTTTCACTCTTTATGCCAAACTAAGTTAACCAACTGCTGACTCATTTCATATTTCATAGTTCATATTTACACTAAAGTAGCAGCATCAATCTTCACATCTAAATCTCCACTACAAAGTGTATAAATGTTATGGATTGTATTTATATAGCATGTTGAATCGGTTTTCTAAACTGTTTAATCGGCTCATAAGACCTTTTTCACACTCACATCACCCTCTGTCTATAGCTGAGCTCGGGGACTACGACCCAGAAGAGCACCCATCAGACTACATCCGAGACTTCAAGCTGTTCCCTAAACAATCCCTCAAACTGGAGAGGAAGATTATAGAAATACACAAGAACGAGCTCAGGTACAAAAGATGTGTGTGTGTGTGTGTGTGTGTGTGTCTGGTGTACTGTTTGATTTTGTTGACACGCGGAGATGCTCGCTCCTGTGATCTGTGTTTTCAAAACATGCTGTGGAGACAGTTTTCCACTCTGCAGACAACAAAAAGTGCATTCTGTCATTCTTGCTATATATACCTGGAGATTTGTTGTTCATTGCACTGCAGAAGGTATTTCAGTTTAGATTCAGCTGAACTAAAAACTGAAATTCATTTGCAAAGGGATGAGTTTCAATTATTTATTTCAGACTCCTTCTAGACACCTTGCCTGCTACTGCAGGATTTTCAGGAATTAAATGATTCGATGAAAGTTAACCTTACAGGATAGATGGACTAAAACATGAGCTAAACCCAGACCTCATAAATTAGATGTTCTCTCCTTGTACAAAGAGATAAATTGACTGTTGAATAAAATGCAATACAAGGAAAAAGATGAATTGAAAGAGGGCATTAATGCACCCCAAGGTTTATGCTTATGTTGAAACTGATGACGTGCACAACCAGTATAAGTTTCCTAAATCAAAACATCACATGGTGCACAGTAAGGTATACATAAATCCCCTCCCTCGGGTTGTTTGTGTTTATTTGTATCACCGCTGCAGCTCATGAATTATGTTGTTAGGTTTGCGACCGTCATACTTACAGTGATTACCGAACATCAAAGACAAATCCTTAATTTCCCACAGCGCAGAGGCAGAAGATACTAAGTGCCCCCTGTCTGCCCCGATGGGTCTGACGAACAGGATTAACAGCATGTAGATCATTACTGAGCTGGAGAAGGAGACTTCAGGTGGTTTACAAATAGGTCGGGGTGGGCCGTGTGTCTGTGAGTTATCATAGTTAGGCTGTTCTTAAATTTGTTTAGTATTTTTCACCATGTGCGTGCAGACAGATGTATGTATGTGTGTGCAATTTTAATGTTGATTTATTCGTCTGGCGTCAGGATGAGTAGCAGCGTACATCACTCCGTTTCTTGACTTTGCAGCACTTAGACTAATGAGTGAATGTGGCCTCTGTTATAATGTCTGTTTATGCAAAATGTTAACAGATTGTCAAAAACTGGGCCAAATGTAATGACTTTGTGAAACAAGCAGAAAAACTAAAATGTGTTTTACTGCATGTAACAAGAAGAGCATCCATCTCAGACACACTGACCCTGTGGTTTTTTACTAACTTTCCCTGAAGCTCAGCAGTAGTGTTCTCACCATCCAGGTGACACTTAGCTCACAGCATTGATGTCCTGATATTTATATAATCTCTCCTCTCATCTCTTTTAGGGGCCAGTGTGCTGCATTAGCAGAGTGGAACATGCTCCAAAGGGCTCACAGCCTCGAAACATATGGAGTTGACCCTCACCCATGCAAGGTAACGTCAATGGAGTATGTACACTTTCATCCAGTCTGACTGTGAGACCTGGTGCTGCAAATCTATTCCTTAAAGTCTGTGTAAGGGCAAGATTTATTTCAAAATACATGTTGGAATAGTAGTTGCTGGAAACGTGTGAAAAGACTTTGGATGATACATTACTGAAATGTGGAGTTAGAGGTTAAAACAGTTTTCACCAGTTTTCAGTCCAGGATTTTGAGGGCGGTCCTTAAAGGGTGGCTCGATGACACACTGAGGCCACCCTGAGCATACCCCTAGACCCCTAGCAGAGAGATAGAGATGAATTCATCTCACTCACTGTGTTTCAAAGTTAGTCATGTCATTTTCTGAACTCATCTGACATGTTTCAGTCACTTCAAAACGGCTGCTTGACTGCTCCCACGAGTGGGCGTGGCTTCAGCGCATTCATCCTAATTTCATAAACTTGTCGATATTTTTAATCATTCAAATATGGCTGGTCGGTTAATAACACTTTTTTCTTTGGTCTGACGAACTCAGAACACATATTCTGTCTTACTTTACACAGACTTTAATGTGGGAAACATTTAGTCTTCACACTTCTGTAATATACCGAAATTGTTGCTGCATTTTCTCGATCATAACTTACAGAAAAACTTCTCAGGGCGTCCACTTTATATCTCCACCTGCCTCCATCTTTCTCACAAACTGTTCACTGTTCCCCTCTCTGTATACACAGTATGTACTGTGTATTTATAGGTAGTTATATGCAAGTACACATATATTCTGTTGAGCTGAAGATTTTGGACTAAAGATGGAAACACAAGTCTGAGACAGTTTATTGTATACACAAGGGAGAATGTGCAGGTGACTGGATGATCCAGAGGAGGGGGTGTGCAGGGCTGGTGGTGGCAGATTTCCGATGTGCAGCAGTGCAGACATGACTAGGCACGACGTGGCAAGAGTTTCCACAAGCAAAGCAACAAGACACAAGAAGAAGGGGAAGTAACAGAACGACAGGATAAACACCGGGAAGGAAACAGCCTCCACATGACACATAATGCCTTTTAACGACGCAGTGTGTAATATTTAGCTGACTCTATTTACAGAATATGGCAAAAATAGAATATAATATCCATAACTACATTTATACTAGTTTATAATCACCGGAAATTAAGAATCATTATGATTTTGTTATCTTAGAATGAGCCAGACACAGCAGGTTTGAACATAATGGCTGGTATATAATAACTTCCTTCATATTTAACTCATTTGAACAACTACAATACTTGTTTTTGTTTCTTATTGTTAATCTGAGAGTTTTGTTTTGTTTGTTTGCTTTTTTTTCAGTTGATTCATTTACAGATGTAAATATTCACCAAATGTGTTCATGCAGTTACAAATTCTGGCTTCAGCTGAGAGAGAGAGAGCAGTCTGTCCTCTTTGCCCTTTGTTTGTTTGTTTGTTTGCCCTTAATTTGCATATTTAATGGTCAAAAATACACATGATTAACTTTGCAGCATTTCAGCTAACCTGAGAGGTCACCGAGAGTAATAGATGATGAGAGGAGTGAGGAAAGGCCAGTGACTCCACCATCAGATTCAAGTCAAGTTTACATTTGCACCTCTGGCAACACTTTCAGGAATCAATATTCTTATTGATTGGTCAGAGACAGAGCTTCTGAATGGACTTCAGCAAGTCAATATGACTGTAAACACAAGAGTTACTGTTAGTATTATGCTTCATTTGATAGAAATACTGCCTGGACTTTATTCTTGGTGTTCTCTTGTACTGTTGTTTTAGATGGAACGGGCAGAATCTAATAAAGAATAGCAATATTTTACAATTCGCTATCCGCTCATTCTCGCTCTCTCTGTTCACCCTCGAAATAGACAGGCGTATCACAGCATGACACACAGATTAACGAGATATTTAAATTCTGTCTGTCGGAGAGTATCCCTTTTATCTGCTTCATTTCCCGTCAGTGGGGCTGTTTTTTTTAATTTGGTTTTGTGTTATTGCTGAGACTCAAGTATCATGCAGATCTGTGAGGATGAACAATCTGACAAAGTAAATGTGAGGGAACACAGAGAGAGAAAAAGGAGGTCTACAGATGATCACCAGCGATGTGGGAGAGTGACAGGAACATAATGTGTTTGTCTTGCTGTATCAAACACAGTCACTCTGTTCGGTATTTTCTGAGCCTTGTACTTGATGCCGGTTACTGCAAATTGGGGAGGTTGAGGTTTGAAACAAACAAGTGATTGTGCGTTGGAGTAATTACCATGGTGTTTCTGATGGCCCACTTGCCTCCCCACTGTTAATCCACCTGTATCCATGAAGTGTCCTGCCTCTCAGTCTGTGAGTGTGTGTGTTTGCAGGATTTCACAGGCTCCACAGCCTTTCTCGGGTTCACAGCCACAGGGTTTGTGGTCTTCCAGGGAAACAAGAGGATCCACCTCCTCAAATGGTACATATTTGTCCCTAATTGTTGAATGAACACCATGCTTCATCTCAAATGTAGCTGACTATAATATTTACTAGTTGCGGTCTTAGATACTGTTCATGTGATTCATAAGATGATAAAGATATATTAGAGGTTAGAACTGCATGCAATGTCATGTTGACATTGCATGCATATGCATACATACATGCACTTCAATAATTTGATGAATCAGTATCATCTGTTGTTAATGGGCAGTGGTGGAAAAAGACTGAAAAAACTGTTTTGTTTTTTTAATCTACAAGCCTTTAAAAGATAAATTAAATTATTTACAAATTAAAGCTAAAAACATACAGTATTTTCACACAAACTGATGTTAAATGACAAGAATTATGCGTAATTTGAACCCAGTATCTAACTATTTAGATAGTCTATACTAACAACTACACTAACTGCAACCATAACTTTCTGACTCAAACTGTTTGAAGGTGTTTGATCATAATAATTTAGGGAAAATCTAATTCAGGGTAAAATAACAATAACAATAATAATACAATAATAACAGCATTTCTCAGCAAAATCATGGAAATTTCTAAAACTTTTACACCGCCGTCATATTTTTATAAAATTGTGATATTCTTTCATGGAAATCTGACATTCAGCTAACAACTACTCCTGTGAAATAGTTGTAGTGGACTAAAAAAAAGAACATTCACCTCTCACTGAAATATAAATAAATAAATAAATAAATAAATAATTGTATTTAATTTACAGTATTTGAGTAAAAGTACATGAGTAAATTCCAACGTTCAAACGTATAAAAAATAAACATACCGATCTACCTTTATTCATATTCTATCAAGAATTACATTATTTTTTATCTCACTAAACTAAACTCAATTCAGCTGTTAAGTTAAATATAATGTATTTAATGTATTTTAAACTTATAATTCTTCTTTGCAGGGCTGATGTTAGCAAACTGAAGTTTGAAGGGAAAACCTTTTACGTGATCGGGATTCAGAAAGAGGTGAGTGCAGCACTTTCTCCTCTAAAGGGTAAAAATGAACACTGAAAATGTGTTGTGTAATTTTCCGCCATCGTGATGATGAATTGTGTATTCCTGTACTCAAATCGTCATCATCATGCTCACCTGTTAGACCCCAACCTCTAACATCTGTGAAGTTCTGTAAAAAAAAAAAAAAAGACGGACTCTGACGTAGATGCAGAGTTACTGTCTGTGTTCATTAGTAACTGTTTTTGACCTCCAGGTGTACTGTACGTCATGTATTCTCTTTCCTCCTTCCTTCCCTTTCCCCTTTGTTCATCTGTGTAATGGTTACATCAGATAAATGTGCTATGAAACTGTACTGTTTGTCTATGTAATCCTGTCCACCATCACACACACTGTATATGTGTGTCACTGTTTCAGATCTCCTTAACAGGCAGGATTCACTGTAACAGGATGGTGGGTGTGTTACGACTAACCTCCTCGCTTACATTATGTGTTACCTGTGGCCCAAATATGAGACTCCTGCACTACATCTGTGTTATTTAATTGAATCAATTTAAATTTGTAGACATCTCTGCTTTAAACAGACACAGACAGCAAATAATAAGTTGTGCTAAACTACAATTCGAACAGGTGTCTTGCATTTGGGACACGTTTCATCCTCACGCTCGATGTTTGTCCTCCAGAGCTAAGGTAGACTGCTTTGTATATGTGCATACAGCCTTTATTTTGCAAGAACGGCAGCTGATTGTGTCTCATACTGCTGTTTGACGCTTTAACTCATATTTATTCAGTCAGAGGTGTCTTAATAATACTCCAAAAGCCAGGTTTCTCTTTGATCTACCAATCAGCCAGTCTTTTTCTCTTAATTACAGAAGCTCAAACCAGCTCTCCTCATCTCTGCTTAATTTGTCCGTCTGTCTACTTGTTTGTCTGTTTGGCAACTCATGAATGGCTGAAGATGCAGTTTTATCTTTGTGTTTCTGTCTCTTCTCTCTGTGTGTAAACATAGTCATCACTGGTGAGTAAATACAAGTAATAATAGCAGCACAAAACATTTTTTTGTACTGAAATCCTCAATTCGACGCTTCTGCCCACAGTCCTGCCCTCACCTCACTTTATGATTGGAGGAATCATCTTCTCATTATTTGTTTGTTTTTATATCATTTCACACAAAAGTTGTCAATTCATTCACTTTTTTTAAATTTTCAGTTCTATTGTTGAAAGTTCAACTTCAACTTTTCCCCACAGCCTCATGATCACAATATGCTTCATTGCTCCATTATAAGTAAACTATAGATTATGATGCATAATCTATATATACATGTCCGTGTTGTGTATTTAATGTTACAAAATTGTTGATTTCTTCATTTTAATTGTGTCCTTACATGTGTGTGAGTCTGTGTGTGTCTGTGTGTGTGTGTGTGTGTGTGTGTGTGTGTGTGTGTGTGTGTGTGTGTGTGTGTGTGTGTATATATATTTACATAATTTCTGTGAAGATTTCACTGTATCAGGATTTGAATCGTGTATTTATGTGTAGACTGTGTGACAGGTCACTGCATGACTTCACTCCTTCACTTAACTGTCCCACTTTGTGCTGATGGCAACTTTCCATGTCTTTATAACTGTAACACATGCTTGAGAAAGCCGTTTATCTATTTTATTGTAACTTATTTTTTTTCTAGCTTGGAAATAGATTTTAACTATTCATTTTTTAAACATTACACCAGGGAATAGCAGGTAAAAACTACCTAGAAAATCAGTGCATCCCATTGATTGAGGTATCGGAAAAGACAAGCTGCCTGTTATTTCAAAATGTTCTTGGTACTTCTAAATACCTTGTCTATGTAATGTAACACTATAATACATTCAAATGTGTCTTTTCAGAGTTAAATCAGCATCATTAATGTCATAAAAGCACCTTTGCATGTCAGCCAAAGTGGGACCAAAGACTATTTTTTAAATAATATTTTAACATGCGGTTCTGGTACTTTTATACACATGCAGCACATGTGTGCAAATCACAGCTACATACTGTACCTACTATAAATGATGTGACTGACACTGAGGGGGTTGAGCAATATAGCTGACTTAGAACAAACTGGTTCAGTGCACAGTTGATGTTTTCAGGATCATGATTTAAGGTCCCAATATTTTTCTTTGTCTTTAAAAAAAAGAAGAAGATTTATAGGTATATAGTTCCATGGTTGTTATGGTTTTACAGTAAGTCATACCCGTGTTATTGATCTCAGCGTTTCCCCTCTCTCTCCCTGCCTCTTTCATCCTCTACCCTCGCTGTAAAGCAGCATCGATCTGGTATCTCATATTACCAGACACACAAGAGTGAAAACTAGACATTTACAGGAATATATTCTTTCTTCTAGTCCATAAAGGCCCCCCCATCTGCAAGCTATAGACCCGTTTTAGAGCTGAATGCTTCAGCCAAATCACTATATCTGTCTTACATCTTGCTAAGCTTACAGCTTTGGGTCTGTGGGTCAGCATTTTGCACAGCTCCCTCTCATCGTGTTCAGCACTTCTCTTGTCCTTATTCACGCCTAATGTCATTTCTCATCCTCACTGTCTTTTCTCCCTCTGTGTCTTTGTCCTTTTCTGTGCAGAAGAAACTGGTGTTGACATTTCACACCTCGACCCCTGCAGCGTGCAAGCATTTATGGAAGTGCGGGGTGGAGAACCAAGCCTTTTACAAGTGCGTCAATACACACACACACACACACACACACATATCCAGGAAATGTATTGAGCTGCTCTTGAACTCAGAGACTCTTGAGACAAAATAAATAGCTCATATTTGTAGGTAAAAAAAGAAAATTTCCTAATTAGAAACTTTTCATTCCCAAAATGTTTGTTGAGCTTAACATGAGAAACATTGAATAATATCATATAATATAAATATATAACCAAGAAAGCACTGATGTAGTTGTAAATGTCACAGTAGTTCTTAAATATGTTTGAATAAATAAATTATCGTTACGTATATTTCTTTGTCCTTTTCTATTCAACTTCACATGTGGCTAAAATTATCTTTCCGACATTTTCTGGTTTGACTTCCACCTTATTTTAATGCCCCTCTATGGCTCTTCTTCAATATGCTGCTGTCCTTCACTGGGGAGCAGCTGATCGCTCCGAGGCCCTCACCCTGAATATTGACTGATTATTGACACTGCCAGCGTGTCAGGAATAGAAACAAGCTTGGGGTGAAGGCAAAAGTGAGAGAATGGAGACTAAACTCCACTTTTATGTGTGGTCATGGTTGGGACAAGGTTTGTGAACAAACTTAGTGAATGAGCCTCAGTCAGGGTTCAGTGGGAATATCAGCAAAGCAATTTATCGCACTCGATAGTCGCAGAACAGCAGAGGGTCTCACATTTCTTGTCCGTGTAGTAACATCCCGACACTTTCACAAGTCTTGAACCGTTCCTTCTTCTACCACCTCCTCCTCTAACAACCTTGAGAGATCAGATGGCAACATGACAGATCCTTATATTGATTTGGTTTCCAAGGTCAAGAATGAGCGTTGAGTCTGAATCTTTAAGCCAACAAATGGAGTTGAAATCATTAGTCACAGTAAATGAATTGACTGACTAATGATTTTCAAGCAAAAATGCTAAACATTAGTGTCTCAAATGTGAGAATGAGCTTCTTTTTCTCATCTTCTATCATAAAAAACTGAATATCTTTAGGTTTTGAATTACTAGTCAGACATAACAAACTATTAATCAGTAATGAAAATAAACGTAGTATTCCTAAATCCTGTGAAGTGTTACGAAAAGTGAATATTTAAATATCTGAAATTCCATAAATGTCAGGGAGGAAGATTGTGTGATACAAACAAAAGCTCTGGAACAGTGTGAACCTTGAGTGGGTCCTGTGCTGAGATTATTTTGTCACCTGACACATCCCCATGAAGACAAACCAAGCAGCAACCTCCATGGCTAGGAAGTAAAGATAATGTTAAAGTGCAGTTCCTTAAACAGCCACTTGAGGCTGGCTTGCAGAACGTGTCCATAAGCCCCCATATTAAGATATCCAAATTCATAACAGACATGTTTACAGCCTTCTCCATGACGCCCTTCCTCATCTAGACTGCCAGTCACTGTGACGATCTACCCTTCCCACTGTACTGCAGCCCTGCTATATTTGCTGTATAATAGTTTTTCCTAGTTCTCTTGTGTCATTGTTTAAATTGCATAACAGATAAAAAAAAAAGATTACTAAAGGATGACAAGGTAATAAAGGATATAAAGTTATAAAAGCTTATATTATGTGATAATATCATTGGCCTGTACAACCCTGAATATTGACTTCTTAATGACAACAGCTCATGTGTCTCCAAGAGGCAGACAGAGAGGGAGTGGATGTCATCTCAGATGTCGGACAAGCATCAGAGCAACTTAATCAAATCAGAGTGAATTGAGTTTGTAAATGGCAGCCAAGCAGAGAACGTACAGCCTCCGTCTCTCTCTCTGTCTCTCTTTCTGTCTCTCTCTCTCTCTCTCTCTCTCTCTGTCTCTCTTTCTCACACACTCACACACACATTAAGCAGAGTAGAGCAGAGGGGTGTGTGTGTGTGTGTGTGTGTGTGTGTGTGTGTGTGTGTGTGTGTGTGTGTGTGTGTGTGTGTGTGTGTGTGTGTGAACTCTGGCACCATGTCTGCTGGAGTTTCGCATGATAAATGATCCTGAACCACACATGAAAGTTTGGCCTACAGCATACACTTTTAAAGTGGTGTACCTTGAAACACTTTCCTCTTCTGCTTACTAACTAGTCCGCACAAAGGAACTCGCTGCCAAACGATCACTGTTAATAATAAAGTTCTTTGTTTACATCTCTCTTTGTTTGTTCCGCCTTCTCTCTGACAGGTGTGCAAAGTCAAGTCAGATAAAGACAGTTTCCAGCAGTAACATCTTCTTCAAAGGCAGCAGGTTCAGATACAGGTGAGACACTAAGTTTGTTTTTTATAAGAGTGGGCATACTAATTTTTTTTTTCCAGACTGTTAAATATGTCTTGAAGGAAGAGTGAGCGGATCTATGTGTGTGAAGAGAGTTGGAAAACAGAGACAAGAAAAATTGCAAGTGGAGATACAAAGTTGAACCACTTAAGAGATGGTAAATCCACCCACAGATCATTAGCAGGTCATCACACTACTCCATCATTCTTCATCTTTGATTATAGGTGGTCATCAATTTCTATCAGGACCAGAGCTACAGCAACTCCTGAATCATAGAGGCTTTGCACCAACATGAGATATATTCTGATGTACCTTGATCCCATCAACATGCTGTAGATCAACATCCAATTTTGTCTTTGGTCTGGATTTGTTGCCCCAAATATCACAGGAAAGCTTCTGTATAAATCTCTTATTGAAGCTGTGTGAGCCCCAATTCTCCTCTCAAGAAGAAGCTCTTTACCAGGCTTACACTTCAGTCCGCTCCATTTCATCAGCTAGCTGAAGCATTTTGGCTTAAGGGCTTAGCGATGAGTAATGGCATATGGTGGAATTTGTTGTGAAATATGGGAATTGGTCATTTGTGCAAATGCAAATAGGAAAGAGATTTGTGGTGCACAAACGAAGGCAATTTTTCATGAATCAGAGCAGATCTGATCTTTATCAAACTTGTGTTGGATCAACGGATTGCTGCTCCACATACTGTAACACATTTGCCAGCAAGCAGTAATGTCGTCCCTTGTATCATAAAGTGGTCGCCTACCACCCCAGATCTTTCATTTCACCCTCTAATTTACGACCTCACCATCAATCCGAGCAACAATAGACTAATGGGTGGGACTGTGGAGCCTGCTGGCTTGAAACTGAGTGGTCGGAGAACAGTACAAACTCCAGTCGGCCAACAATCAGACTAATGGAGCTACTGACCCTGTTGGCAGGAAATTGCCTGCTCAGCAGCAGAACAGAAACGGCACTGATTATGAGCAATAACTGCAAAACGAAAATTACTCGTTTCTTATCTGACATCATCCTATCAGTCAGGCTCTTGATTTCAGTTTATTAGCTGATATCACACACATCTAAATCCAAGCAGATCTGTATGCGTGACAAGAAGTGATAAGAGTTTTATAGCAGTGATGACCTGGAAATGTTACTTGTTAGCTGCTTTGTATGATCTTTGCTGTTTGTGAGAAATGCAACACAGAAAAGGATAAATACCAGTATTTGTACAGGAGTACGCAAGCACTTATTTGCCCTTCTTCCGATGAATGTGTGTTTCTCCTTGTTAGCGGAAGAGTAGCCAAGGAGGTGATAGAAGCCAGCTCTAAGATTCAGAGAGAGCCGCCAGAGGTGCGCAGGTAAGGACAAGTGACAAATCACCTGCACTCTCTCACACAGCCTCAAAACAGCTATTAAAAAGACACTTATTGCATATTTACAGTACTACTGAGGGATATTACATGGAAATAATTAAATTACCGTCCACTCACGGAGCTCAAAATGTGCAAAGGAAAGCTTGTGAAAATAGAACAACATCTGGAGCAGGCATGCTTTTCATTATTGTGTAGACACACCTCAACGTAATACGCAAAGCAGTCATTGTAGTTGATGTTTTTTTTTTAGAGCCCAGTTTGGTCAGAGCAGAAGTTTTAACTCCCTGAGCCATAAAAACCTCATCATGAACATGGAACCGCTGGTACCTGCACTGCCCTCCACCAACGAGTACGAAGAGACGGCCACAGACAACGGTAGGATATGACTTACTTTATATACACACAAGCACACACACACACACACACAAACACACACACACACACACACACACACACACACTTGCCTTCCTGCCACAGACCTCTGGAAACTCACATGGGGTCTCCCTTGTGTAGGAAAAAGGACACACACACCCCTCAGACAGAAAGCGTTAATTGAACAGCTGATCCCATCCCTCCATCAGTCTTGTCTCCCTGGAGACACCAATCGCAGCCTGCTAAAAATACCCTTCCCATGATCCTCTCTGAGTTTGCCACCATGCCTGTGTGTGCGTGTGTGTCTGACTTTGCGTGTGTTTTACAGAGTAAGATACACTTTGTGACCTCACAGAAACAGAGACCCAGCTTGTGTTTTCATTAAGGAAAACTCAATTAGATGTTATTTGTTTGGCTCCAAAGGGTCTGTTTATGCAAGCAGGCCTGCAAGCTTGTATTTGTTCATTTGCCTGTTCATGGGTGTGTGTGAATATTCAGTTGTGTCATAAAAGTGAAGGTCGAGCACATCAATGCTTGCGTCAGCTGCAGTTTGACAATAATAATATGTTTGTTATTATTTCACAGCTTTCACTGTGAAATAATAACATCGGTGCATACTTCTTCGTTGAACGTTGAACAGTCATCTGAGTAAAAACAGTATTGATAACATTAGACAGTCTTTTTTTTATTTATCACATATCACAGCAATGGTTAACTTTACGAGCTTGTTTTTATCCTAATAATTTATTATACCACACCAATATTGACATAGATGCAGACAGATTTATTGCAAATTGTGGATGAAGGTGAACTATGACGCACTGTAGGAGGGATGAGGGATGGAGGGTGAAGGATGAAGGGGTAAGGGATGAGAGGAGAAATCACGGTCGTAGATGAATGAAAGAGAATTTGGAGATGGATTGGTTGGTGTCTTGGGGGACAGGAAGGAAGTGAGCGTGAATTGAGACTTGAGAGTCTCACTGTGGATTACAGCTCCGGTTGTCCCTGTGTTTGAATGAAAGAGAGAGAAGGAAGAAGGGAGAGAGCTGGAGAAAAGAAAAAGAAGAAGGGTTTTGCAGGAGGGATGTGAAAACAGGGTTAAAGAGGGAGTGACTGGATAAGTACTTCAGATCCAGAAATGGGATGAGTTCAGGTGTGTTTTTTATTCCTGAAACCAGTTAAAAAACTTCATTTAAATTCAAATGTCTCCAGAAAAGATTTGTTTGGTCAAAAATTTCATAAATATGGGATTCATAGAAACCCAAGGCAATATTAATTCATTGTTGATTTATTATTAAACACTGTTCATTTAGCCTGTTATAATGTTACATAGTTCTCTGTAGGTAGATTGAGAAATTATTTTGAGTGTGTAGCCATAGTGGTGAGGTGTATAATGAGGACGGTTGCTGGAGGATCTTTCAGTTAAGCTATCCATCAGCTGGCCTGCTGACACCTGGCCCACAGCTGAACTTGGATCAGCTCTCTCCCCATGAGAGGGTCTGATGTGACCAAGCAATGCCCAGGAGAAAACCCAATGAAGCAACACAGAGCGGTTGGTATTTTAAGGTTTTTCTTTCCACAGGACACAACACTGCGGACTTTAGTGTTTCCCTTGTGACATTTTTTTGCATGTTATCATCATTCTCTGTTATTCCCTGTATTATTCTCGTCTCTCTCTCCACTGCGACCTATTACCTGATTGAACCATAAATCTTGTTGTAAGGGAAAACCACACACGTTAAGGTTACACATGACGAAACGAGAGTCAGGATGGAGAGAGAGGAGTCTAAAGATGGAGAGAATATGAGGATGGGCTTCAGGGATGAGAGCATGAACAAAGGTTAGGAGGGATATTGTGAGGATGTAAGGATGTACAGGAGGGAGGGGTGTGTGTGGCAAAGCGTAACAGGCCATGTGAGGGTGAATGCAAGACAAATGGAAGGTCATTTCAGAAAAGATGTAGGCAAGAAAGAAAATAGGGTATAAGAGAGGTGGATTGAAAAAATATATAAATAAGTGTAGGAAGGATGACAAAGGTGTCGGTTTTGGCAAAGGGAGAAGTCGGGTGTTGTTCAACAAAAAATGCTGTCACATACAGTCATACTAATCTAATTTACAATAATAATTATTATAATTTAGGTGTTATTAGGGAAGATCTGTGTGCAATGTGTGCATACAGAGCATAAAACCTTAAGCCAAACGAGCTGGGAGGTCTAGAAGGAAGTTATTACATCCCTTTTTAGTGAACTAAGCGCAGGGAAATGTAATGTGACCGTACCTTAAGGCCCAAGCTACTCAGATGCAGAGCATTTCTTGATGTCGATTTCTACTCTGCATCCTGAACCTTGAAGCCAGACCAGGCAGGCAGAGAGGGAGGGAGGGAGGTCACAGAGCACTTTTATTTCTCAGACTGGACCACCAGCCTGTAGACTGACAGAAAAATCCAAGGTGAAAACATGCTAAAAACATGCATGGTACTGTGACATCCTCACCTTGCAAAGAGCCTGCTGAGTTATGGCTGCTGTATTGTGTCTTTTTTTTTCCCTTTCATAATCCATCTTTCCATCCTCGCCACACACCACAGGACCTTTTGTCTTTCACAGACACTGAACCCTTTCACTCCTAACTCCTTCTCTCCTCCTTTAACACCCCACCCTCTTTCACATCGACCCGAGCCATGCTCTTTAGGCCTTCACGCATGTAGAGCACAATCATGCTGTCACGCCATCACACTCTTCAAACCGCTGATGGACTCTCTCTCACGCCTCTTCTGACAGAATTTACAGCAATCTCCTCCCTGCTTTCTCCAGCCTCTCCCCATCTCTCTATGCTCTCTGTGTCTTCCTCTCATCTCCCCTCATCCCATTTAGAGGAAAATCAATCCTTCTTGGCTCAGGGTCAAAGAGCTGCAGCAGTAAGCATCTCGTCTGTCTCACTTGGTTAGTTTGGGAGGGGCAGGAGGTAGTCATCAAATCAAGCGCCTCATGTACCACTGACAGGATACAGGGACACAAGATTCAATTTGAAGAAGCCTTGTTTCCTACTGTAATTCCTGCGACTCTCATATCATATGCTACTCAATAACATATACAACATTTTAGTTGTTTATTAATTTAAATTATTTTAAATTGCATTATATTTTTATTGTTGTCATGCACAAGTCGAGGGTTAATAATAAGCTATTGATGGAAATGTTTCTCATTTTCTGTTTGTGGCTTTATCTGCAGTCAGATTCTGGTCGATTTATGAACAATCAAAAGTCCTGGATCAACACAGAAATACCCAGATATGGAAGATGATGGTGTCACTTAACCATAAATTGGACTTTAGTTATTATAAGTTACTTTAAACAAGAGTTATTGCTCTGAAATGATACTAACATATTACTTCTCAGAGAGCAGAAGTGCAAAGGCAAAAGTGAGGTCATGGTGAAACAAGCTGTCATTCATCGGCCACATCTAAAGGCAAACATGAATGGTCACAGTTGAAGGTGGAGCATAAATCCTGCCTTCATAAAGAGTGGTGACGTGCAGTGAACAATACAAATGTGTATAGCGACGCACGCTTTTGGACAGTCTTTCCTCAAGGGTGACAAAAATAATTGTGGAAGGAATTTTAAAGATTAGTTTAAATCCTTCCTACTTTGTCATCTTGGCCTGTCACTGCAGGAGGTGGGTATGTTTGTTGGACTGAGGTTTCAAAAAAGTTACAGGAACTGGTCCCGCCTGTCTACACACTGAAAGAGATGGTGTGAGACGTACACCTAGACCATCTCGACACTTTATCCCAATGTAATTCACTTTAAGGTAAGGTCACTTTACTAGAAAGCTAACCCCAGTGGACCTAGTCCCCATACCCCGAAGGTTGAAGCAGCAATTGACCAGGTGTTTTACACAAATGCTTCTGTCATTTTTTGCGTGTACAGAAACATCATGAAACAGCAGGTCAACCAAACTAGTTCATCTCCACCTCTAAACTGTCAAACGCTGACTGTTTCTAAGAAGGCTGCTGCAAGGACTTTGGGATAAAGTGTCCTCGAGATGGTCTTGGATCAGTGTCTATATTCAGAGCACTAATCTCAGCCATTAGAGGGGAAATAGGAAGCTGACCCAAGGTCAGTGCTGACTTTGTTCTGTTTGTACAGACTGTCCCCTTCTTATCTACCAAATTCCACACACACACACACACACACACACACAGTGGTCATGTTTTGGCTATCACTCAACACATGGATGTTTCACAGAGATTAGACTTCATATTGATGTCTAACTTTTAAGGCTTTGTCCACCTGTCATGACTTAAAACAACAAATAGGACCCTGAAAGTGGCAACAAGTCTTGTTTTCCTCAAGCAAACATAATTGTACACTTTAATTCATTGTATTGCTAAATTTTGTCCCCTCGCAGTCCACACTTAATCAAAAAGAAGACGGATGCATTTTATTTGTCACTGTCTGTCCGTGTTGGAGTGTAACAGAAATAAATGTTTCTCATGAGAAGACTTGCAGAGAGGAAAAGAAAGTGATCCCCATCCCATCCTGGGTCGGGCCTCCTCCTCTGTAATCAGAGTTAGATTAGCTGCCCCTCTGCAGCCAGGACCACCTGGTTAAATATAGAAACTGCAGCTTTGGGCCTGATCCTCCTCTAATGCTCCTCTGCTCTTTGTTAACATCGCTGACATTCACAGAAGGGCCCACCATGTCTGTGTATCAGCGAGAGAGAATGTGTCTGGTGTACGTCTCTCACCATCTCTCTCAGTGTGTATGTATAGGCGTGTGTGGGTGTGTGTGTGTGTGTGTGGGTGTGTATGTGTGTTTGCGTTCGTACCCAGCCTCAGTGCTCAGCTGGCAGCTCGGTCAGTCGGGGTGTGGGGGTCTTAACGCAGACAGCTGAGGTTTGTCATCACACTGAAAGATGGAGGTTCTCGAGCACAGAAACAGTGGTGATGTTGGAGGCCTCATGCAGAGCAGTTTGGAGTCCAACGTAGGCAACACCATGAGTTGTGGGAGCCAGGGCAGGGCAGGAGGACTCGGCCTGGACATGACCCCAGAGAGGCTGGAGGGTGAGGGAATAGAAGAGGGACAGGCCGGGCCTCTTGAAGTCTTCCACCCAGGGGTGTCCACAGATGAGCGGGCATCATCGATCGTAGTGGCTGAGGCCCTGAGGTGCCAGGTGAAGATAACAACACGGCGGAGTCTGCATCTACGTATAGCCAATCACACAGCCCGGGATGTTTATGTACGGCTGGTGGGACATGGGGGGCGCGTTGCCGAAATCAATACTGGACTTCCGAGAAATTCACTGGAACAGAGTAAGACCGTGTGACAAAAGCAGAAATATGTCAGAAATACATACAAGTTCATTGTAATGCATGCATGCGTCTTTTTGTTTTGCAGTTTCTAAAAGTTAAAGTTTCATTGAACTGTGCATCTCTTTAACACATCACATGAAAACTGGAGCACAGGTCTTTCCTGTTTTATACGTGTATTTCATCTATTTAAATCAGTATCAATGAGGTGAAAGGTTTGTTGTGGCAACCGCATGGTGCAAACTGTAAGTGTAATCGGTCAAACATCCCGAGACTCTCAAGAGATCTCTTTAAAGTGTGTGTGTGTGTGTGTGCGTGTGTGCGTGTGTGTGTGTGTGTGTGTGTGTGTGTGTGTGTGTGTATTGGAGTACTTAACTACAGTACAAGATGCTTTAGCATGCTGTGTTTTCTATCTGGATGTGTATAGATAGAGGCTGAAGACAGATTTGTCATAAAACAACAGGCTCAAGTATTCAGGAAGGCATTTTGAATATTTGTATGGTAGATTTGTGAATGGAAGGTTTGAAGGGGTCAACACAGACGTCAGCTCATGCAGCATTAAATACTCAGCTTAGTTGTTGGTTATATTCTTTTTTTTATTACTGTTTATGTTTTATACGTTTAAAATTCTGAAACATTTTATCTAATTTAAAGGTTTGACATTTGGATAAAAGTTAACTATTAATGACTAAAGACTATTTTGCGTGGTAATTAAAAGCCCACAGATTTTCTTTTTCTGTTAGAGACGGAAACACAAAATTTGGACAATATATTAATATATTGTTATAATATTTTATTATGCTTTAATTGGTAGATAAAGGTTGTTTTTAAAAAAAATGAAAAACAGAAATTAGAGTCCTAATTTGACATGTTGATTTACACCGGATCAGAGCACATGTCATTGAAACTGAAATTTTTGTTCATTTGATATTGTTTTTAAGATTATATAGACATGAAGACAGGTGCTTCATTTACTGCCCTCATACTGTAGAATGAGATTTGAAAAGGGTTGGATTTCCCTTGTCGGATAGCCACCCTGCTGAAGTGTCCTTGACCAGACACCGAACCTTTATTAGGGTTAGTGATGATTTACATCTGATCCTCTTCTTTCACTTGACAGATAGGGTTACTATACAGGTTTTTCCACCGTAGGGCGAGTGTGCATCAGAGGAGCAAGTCTGCAGTTACAGTGAAATATCACTGAATCACCTTTTATCATTGTTGCTTTGTTGATACAATGAAAAACAAGTTTTCATAACATGAAATTCAGCACCTCATTTAGCTTTAGAGCACTTTTCTAACTTCTAACTAGACTATTGCAAATTTTGCTTCACTTGCACGAGTTGTGAGATCAAACATACACTAAGTGACAGACAGATAAATATACTTTGGGTGTTTCCTGGTGTTGATGATAAGGTTACATGGCAAAGATAAAAAAGGTCTGTCAACACGTAACAGGAAAACTCTGCTCTGTATGTGCATGTGTTTGAATGCAGGAATCTAGCGCCTTGTAGTGTGAATCACCTCGTCTAAGGAGAGGCTGTCTGAGAAGCTGTCTGAGCTAACAGGACAGAAGTCTGACAGTATTATAAATGGGAAAACAGCAACAGCAGAGTGACTGAATTGTAACGTGTTGTGTGTACAGATAAAAGTCAGGATTTCTCACTCCACTTGGGAGGTCATATTTGGTCATGATGTGAAATAAACATAGTTTACAGTAAGTAAATAATAGCGTTTAGAGGTCATGCAGTTTATTTTTTTATTCCTTGGTTACTGGGCTGCACAAATGTTGTGAATACATACGTTTAAATTAAAGTATATTGTAACATCAACATTTACCACAGCAGTTGCTAAAGAAAAACAAAGTTTAAACATTTACAAAAAAAACCCCAGCATGTCAGTAGCTTGGTTTTGTCCATATCCATAACACTCACCAAAGTTCTCCCTTGAAGTCATTTTTTTCTAGTTGTAATCTGTGCCATCTAAAACCTCGCTCCCCTCTGGCCTACTGTTTTTGCAGACATGTCTTAGATTTCCATGACCCCTCGACCCGCTTATGGACTCGCTTCTTCTGTCGAGCCACGATGTTTAGCCTGTGAACGGTGTAGGCAGTAATTGTTAAAGGCCCATAAAGAATATAAATATTGAATAAACAACTTCATTAGATTGTTTTTCAAAGAACCACAATTCTTCAATGAAACAAGCCTCATAACAGACTGTTGAGAAAGACTCCAAGGATGGAAGCTGGATTTTTAGTTAACAGTGTTGTTACCAGTGTATGTGGGATTTTTGAACAACAACCTGGAGGTTCTAGTTGCACTTTGGATCTCAGTCTATTTTCCATCCATTAGATATACCTGAAGGTCACAGGGGGCTGGCGCTGATCCTGCTGGGATTGGGCGAGAATGGGAGGTACACCCTGGACAGGTCACATAAGACAGGCTGGTTAACCAGATTGAACCCTATACCTCTACTTATTGAATTGGCTCCTAGAGCTACTTTACACATCAAGAATGGGTCTCATTTATTTTGAGTGAATCTCCTTTTTCCTCATAATAAATCTGTATCTTAGTACAGTTCAGTCTTGCCCTGTGTTCAGTGTGTAACGTTCCACTGTGAGGAGATTCATTCTGATAAATCAGACTAGAACTATAACTGGCGAGGTCTGATGCAATATTTTACTGAAGTTGCGACCAGTAGTGTTGAATATTCTGTTTATTTTCATCACTCTACTTCGAGCTTCCTCACTTCTCCGTGTTGTTTTGCTCCTTTCATTTTTCTTCTGCTCCTGCTTCCCTGTTTTCAAGTTCAATGCCCCCCTCTGTCTCCCTCAGAGTTCAGTCACTCATTGCCTTTTCGCTGACTCTGTTTCCATGGTTGCTGTCACCACTCGCTCCTCAGGTTTTTCCACTACCTCCCTCTCTGTCCTTTAATTTCTCTCAACTCCTATTTGAATCAGTTGGCATGGTAACTGATTAGTCAGTTTGGCCTTGAGTTTCTGTGTCTGATTTTTTGTCTCTTTTGATAAATGGATCAAAAGAGGGTTATGAGGTTCACCTGTACTGTGAGTATGCTGCGATTTCTCAGCCATATTCAGTGAACTACACTCAATTTGTTGTTAATGTATGATTGCCGTTAACTGTGGCAGTGGTTCAATTTATCAGCTTATACAGTGAAACACACTTCCAGCAGTGTGACAAGATAGAGTCTGAATTAGAGAGGTGTTGACAAGTCATACGTCACTGGACATTTACCCCCAAGCTCCTACTTAATCCATAGCAGGAAGACAGCTGGGTTTGTTTTTCAACATTCACACGTATATACACACACAGACACACACCTATACTCACACACACACAAACACAGATTCTGAGGCACATCAGTGATGTCTGAGAAACTCATCACCTCAGGGTGAGACGCATCTACACACACTGTGCTTTCTCCGCTCTGTTGTCGGGCTACGTCACGTCAGCGGGAATGACTGTTACACTGCAGCATTATTTTATTTTAAATTGAGCTATAAATGGAAACCAGCGTGCATGAACCCAAGGACAGTTCAAACAGTATCATGATGTGAACTGGATTACGCACAGAGTCTCCTGCCCTGCCAGCATCTGCAGGCCAAGTGCAATGACTTAAAGCTGCGACACTTGGAGCCAAGCAGATGAGAATGATGAGTCAACTAAAAGCATTACTGACCTCTTATTTTCAGGGTTGAAGTGAGGTTAGGTATTTATTAAGCAGATTATTAATATCTCATTTTATGTGTCTATGATACGGTAGGTGAACGCCATCATCTGGCTCATGTGTTCAACTGCAGCGTGAAAAGGCTGAGGGTAGCCCTTTGTCCCAGTTACATACAAAACACTTACATACATAATCATTTTATGTAGGTGACACATTTACACTGTGAAGACACTGTTGTCCCACATTAGAGTTACTCATACTGATAACGTAGTGGCACCTCAGTAAGAATAAATAGAAAGCACATTTGTGAATGGATTGTACTTATATAGCACCTTTCCAGTCCTTCCTAGTCTTGCTCTTATTCATTCACCCATTCATACACTGATGGTGCTGGCTGCCATGCGAGGTGCCAACAGCTCATCAGGCTGGAGCTAATTTATTCACACGCACATTCACACACCGACGGCACAACCTTCGGGGGTAATTGGCTGTTCAGTATCTTGCAAAAGGACACTTCAACATGCAGATTGCAGAATCAAACCAACAATCATCTGATTACTGGATTATCCTATCTATTATCGACAACCCACTCTACCTCCTGAGCCACAGCCGCCCCAAGTGAAGTTCTTTAGGCTTCTTGTGTTTTCCTGTGACATCCTTTAGCTCAGACAGAAAAGAAATCAGACGGTGCAGTGTCTGTAAACAGCTAAACTATCAAACTATCAACATCAGAACATAGTAAATACAATATACTGTAGTATTTGTACGTAGCATACAATATGGATTTGTGAAAAATGCGGAAAAATTTGTACTAATTGCACGAAAGAGCCATTTTTTTTATATTAATTGTCCTGGTAAGTGGAACACTTAGTGTAAAAAAGCAACATGTCATCTCTTCAGTCCGACTCATGTGATGATGCTGTTTCAGAACTTACTTCATGAGAAGTAAGAATAAGCTGGTCTATGTTTTCATAGTAATGTATGGTATCTATAAATTCACTATACGATTTAATATTTAAAAAATTCCCTGTCTTTCTCTCTCGTCTTTTTTCCCTACACTAGGTGTTGTTGCTGTGAAAGACTCTGTCCCCTTGTCCCCTCTCAAACCTCCAGCCACACCTGCAGACACAGAGCAACAAGGTACTGAAGGAAGAAACTCTGCTTTAGGCAACGACCTGCAGCCTCCACGTGTTTCCATGGAAACCTCAAATCTCCGACCTCAGACACCCAAAGCTGAAGATGAAGTGGAAGAAGACGACGAGGCCAGTGGACCACTCACCATTTCTGAGCTCGTCTACAGGTCCGTAGAGTTTTATAACAAATTATTCAAAGCAGCTATAATCAATATTTTTGTAATTAATGTGATTTGTAACATGTTTCTAGATGTGGTTGTGTTAACTTGCTGTTCAGCAGTGTTTCTAAATTCTGCTCATCTGTTCAAACTGGTGAAGATGTTTTTCTTTTTTAAAGGTTTTTTGTTTAAAGGCTACTTGTTTTCTGAAGTTTCAGTGTGTTGAGCTCTCAGGGCCTTCGATATCTTTCAGCTCATTGTTCCAACTTACTGTTTTGGTTTTCTCTCACTGCTCTCAAAGCTTTGCTTTCAGTGGAAAATCGACTGTACTCTACCTGCTCAGCACAAAACTAAAGACAGAAACAAAAATTTTAGCAGCTAACTGGTGGACATACTGCAGCATTTAGCAGCTACAGTATAATGCCAAATATTTTCCTCAGAGACCAAAAAGGACCTACAGGGACACTCATTTGGACTCATATACATAAACATATATCAGTGATGTATTAGTACCTTTTTTGTAATTCATAATTAAGATTTGTCACACTAGATTTGTTGTATTTCAAGTTCATAGCCGCTCTGGAAGTAGAAACAGCTCAGCAGCCCTTCTGGGGCATGAAATCACAATACATAATGCTACAATCACTGTAAATTATTAGTGCTGTGAGGAGACAGCATAAGCTGGGAGTTAAACTGGATATACCACAAAAGTGGCTCATAAGTCTACATATGTATCCCCAGTAAAGAATAAATGAATAGTGCACACATTCTTTTTTCAGGCCTTTGTTTATTCCTACTTTAATATAATGTGTTTTCTAAATAAGTCTGAATATTCTCCCTCTCCTCTCCAGCCCCTGTGCCAGCATGCTGCCCACCCCAGTGGATGACAGTCAAGGAGGCGTCGACTTGCTCTTCTCCTCTCCGGTCCAGAGCCCTGCCAGGCTGCTGAGGGAGCTTCATGCTGACCCGGACATCCAGGCCCAGCTGGAGGCTGAAAGAGAGCGAGACCGGGCCTATGAACGCACCCGAATGGCTGCGAGAAGTCGAGTGGGTGGAGTACTGAGCAGCAGCCTGCGCCTACTGTCATCCAATGAGAGGGTCAATGCATGTCTGCTGAGTGTGGCCCGCTTGGTTGCCGTGGTAATGGGCGTCCTGCTCGTCACTGTGCCCACACTGCTGCTACTGCTGGAGTCAGACATCGACGTGTCGTTCCTCCACGAGATCCGCCAGACGCCGGAGTTTGAGCAGTTTCACTACGAGTACTACTGCCCGCTTCGACGCTGGATCCTGTGTAGGATCAGCATGGCCATGGAGAACCTCTGGTCTGACTGAAGAGGACAAGGAGGGGAAGAAAAAGGAGAGAGTGTCTGTCTTAACACGTGATTTAATCCTATATTCAGTCTTAACTGGTGTCTCTTGAGACAGAAGAACCAGTCTGCCAATGGGATGAAATGATTTTACTTGTTTAAGAGGGCTCACAGTAGGTTGTATGAAAAAGATGCCTCAGATGAAAACATTATTTCTGACTGAATTATACCCAAAAAAGTAGATTTATTTCGCCTCTTTGGCAGCATAATTTACTGTCTTGAAAATAGAGAGATAAGAGAGAAATAAAAATTAATCATAGGATCCAATCACTTGTTAAGATAGACACTTTTGGCAGTGATGCACTGAAAAAGAAAGAGAACAAGAAATGCTGCAAGTGCTCGAGGAAGAACCTGTGGAAGAAGAGAGAGGAAGCCATGGACAGAAAAAAAAAGATTGAGAGATGGAAAAAAGTGTTTGGTTTGGTTTAAATAAATGTTTTAATGGTCTGTTTGCTCCTGATGCTGACAAGCTGATGCAATGACTCTTTGGTAAATATCACCAACCATTCTGATTGGTTCTCGCCCTCAGAGCTGAGCACCTGATTGGTCACAGAGCCTGCCAGTCATGACGGAGTGGTTGGGGACAGATGGAGAAATGATTGATTTGTCATTGAACGCAACAATAGCCACAGTCAGAGGTACATTATATATATATTTAAAAAAAAACAAAAGAGAAATATTGATGATTAATACCAATCTTAAATAAGTTGTTTTTAACGTTTTGTACATTTTTATGTGATCCAGAACTTTCAGGAATTTTTCAGTCAGAGGATCTACTTTGAGCTTATTTTGAAATTAAGAGTTTACAAAAGATTACAAAAAAAAAAAAGCAAATTTATTGAAGTTTATCGGGGGTGATGGGTGTTGAAAAATTTAAGCTATTTTTTAAGACTACCGTCAGAGTTTGTTGACTCGGTAGCACCCTGGGTTTTTCCTACAGAGGCTATAGCACAAATCTTTTACACAGACCACAGATTACAACTGTTTCAGATTATGTGATGTCATTTTGGAAACAAGAGGGCTGCAGGCAGGAGAGAAGTTTCAGGCTGTTTGTGATGATAAGTCTTGTGCGTTTTGTTGAACTTCTAAACGTCTTCTGAACTAAATGTTAGCTCACTAATTGAGGCTATTTGTGCATCTTTTCGGTGTGTTTGAAGATTTTTTGAACATTAAACATATAGAGAATGAAGGTTGTTTGTAGGGATAAGAGTTACTGTGGGAGTATTACGGTAATCTGGGGGTCTTTTGTTAGTCAGTGGCGTGGAGCTTTGTATATGTTTCGCTGAGATTTGAAGCGATAGGAAGGTACCCAGAGGACAAAGTGTGTACAGTCCAACTATACTGCTGACACATGATGGGACGTGATGCGTTTAATGGTCTAAATTTCTCACACAGGTCGTTCTCTGGTCGTTGATGTCAGACTGAACGAACATGGTACAAGTGCAGTTGCAGGTATTTAACCTAAAGAAGCAGATCAGCCACAAAATCACATTAGAAATGAGTTGTAGAAATTTCTAAGAGGATCTGTGATGACATCATGTTGAGCATCCTGTTTATCATTTGAATGATTGCACAGACTTCATGATGGTATTTTCTTATTTCAATGACAGTGACCAACAACTTATCAGGAGTTGTCAATGGGGAAGATGTTTAACCGTTGAGTTTGAGTAGATTTAAAGCTGTGTGCATTCACTGCTGATATGGTTGAGGTTCCCAAAAAGTCTGGAGCCACGGAGTCAAAGATAAACTATATATATACACTATATATACAAGGTTAAAAGAGAGAATGTATAATTAAAAAAACTATATTTGGTACAATTAGAGCAAGGACTGAACTGTAGATTCTGACTTTAGGTTCAGTCCGTTTGTGTCAAAATCTTTGAATAGACAAGGTTTAATAATGTAACTTGGCTCCTCCTGTAGCCCTGATGAGAAATGCATCAGTCACTTTTGGGAACTTACAGCCATCACCGCGTGATTGTTCATCGTTTAGACAGTGCCTGTCAGTTATAGTACAAAGTGGCTCTGAATGGAGGACAGAGAAGTACAGCGATGAGAAATGACTTCAGATCAAATGAAAACAGATGTTTTATTTAAAAAAAAAAAAAAAAAAAAAAGTTGTGTTCAAAATTATGTTTGAGTTGGATCAACTTCTCAGGAAAGGGTATTATTAGCAGTTCAAAATACATATATATGTCTAAAGAAAAAATGAAAACAAAAATGCATCTAATCACAGCATACATCATATAGTTTATCCATAACATTCATACATGTCTTGCTATTATGCTGTTATGAATATCCAAACCTTCTATGTATTTATGAGTCTGTAGCTCGACATAGATATGGCTGCAGACTGACTGTGTTGTTGTAGCCTCGTTTGACTCACCTACGTATGCATCCATGTCATTCTAATGAAAATGTTACCCTTTACTGTTGAGAGCTAGTAAAATCGCATTTTTTGGCCGCCATAGCTGGACCTTCATATTTCTTTATGGCAGAGCAGACACTGAGATCTCACACAGTGTTCAGGCTGAACTACTGCTTTATTTTTCAGAAATCATTCTCCATAGTCTTTGGCTGCTTACAGAGGCCTCTGCAGCGCACATCACCATCACCCTCTCATTATAATCGATCAAATGTTTCTGCTTCATGTTACCAGCTGTGTTGTCATGTAAACTCTGTAGACTTTATGCATTAACAAGCTTTATGCATATAGAAAATATGCAGTAACGACAGAAACACGCTTATCTGAGACAAAGCATTTATTTTCCTACTACAGTACATGCACTGAGTTTCCATGTTGAAACCAAGCGAAGGGCCAAACCACTATGATGACAACTTATAACATCACAGACGCTGAGATAATAACGGCTTCACTGTAGTGGATGAAGCTGATCTGTATGCACTGCTAAATGATCACCATCATCCCATGTTAGGTAACAGAGGGGGATTTCATCATGACCTGTCATCCTGTCTTCACGTGTAGCTGTTGCTCCTCCATGTGCACCAAGATGCTTCAGTGATTCGCTGTAGATTTAAAATAAGGACACTCTGTATAGGCTTCATGTACACAGCTGTACAGACATAGTTTATCCCCAGCTTTGGCCCTTTATTTCTGTGCTTCATCCCTGCTCTTAACTAACCTCACCTCCTTTTGCGGACCTCTTAATGCAAATTGCATGACCTCATCTGTAAATACTCTGTTTATAGCTGTGGCAACAAAACAAAACAAAACAAAAAAAAAGATTTCCTTTCTTTCTTCCCTCTGCGTGTCTTGTTTGTGTAAAGCGATCTAGATATAGGCTTGGCTGTCTTGACCATCTTAGATGAATGCATGTTTTCTGTGTTTTTACCAAGACGAGGAAGAGAAGAAGAGTTTGAGACATTAAAAAGGCTTTTCTCTCAATCAAATTTAGGCATTTAAAAAAAACACACACACATCATGCAGTGTGCTTTGGGCTTCATTTTTCAAGGCTGAATACATGTGGATGCTAATTCAAAACCAAATTTTGTCTGTTTAAATTATGTCTCAGCACAAAAAAAAAAACATTCTCGATGGCTGCTTGGAAAAGATCCTTTAAAAAAGAGCAGCACTAAAATATTTGACTAGTTAGCTTCGTTGTGCATTTAGTGTGTGTGCGTGTGTGTGTGTGTGTGTGTGTATAAATCATTAAAGCCAGACACTAAACACTAACACCTAACCTCATTGCAAATGGAGCATGCTATTAACTGAATCGATTGAATCCAGAAACATTACTTGTTTTGTTTTTTTAAAATGACACTGAAGCGAGTGGATGGAAAGTCCAAATACACCTCAACTCATTGCAAACAACAAAAGGCCTTTCAGTTCTGTGATGAAACAGATCTTTGGCCCCGTATGACACTGTAGCATTATATTAGTTTGTAGCTCATTTATCAGTTTAGCAGCCTTTATGAGTTTAAAAGGGAATTTTAACCCCTTTGAGATTTAGCTCTTGTTTTGAGCTACTGAACTTCAGTTCCTGTGTTTTTACAGACAGCATATAGACGGACCGAGAGTACGACGTTTGTCGCCTGTACTGTGATAAAAACATCATTAAGATCACACACCAGTTGATGTCATATCTGAGGTATTACTTCATACAAATCCAGAAGTTTCTGACATGAGTCAAGTATTTACAAACCTTAAATTTAATTACCTTTAAGAAAAATAAAACCAACAACCGACGTGGAAGTCAAAACCTAACACACAAATATTGCTTTTAATTAATTTATTTAAGATTTGAAATATTTGAACTCAGGTCTACTATATGCAAAACTATTGGACATCACATGGTATAAGAGAAATATAAGCTGTTGTTTAGTGTATTATTTCAGTGTTGCGTGAGCATGTACAGTAGCAGATTCTCTTGCACGGTCACTTTGTTGTTTTTGAATGTTAGTCAAACTGATTGTTTTGTTGTTTTATTGGTTCGTCAAATTATTTATTATTTATTTATAATTAGTTATTGTTTTGTTTGTCATTCAGTTTCTTTTAAATAGAAACTCTGGGAGATTTAATTTCAGAAGAATCAAAAAAAAAAAAAGAAGAAATCCCTTAGTCATGACCCCCTCTCTTCTGGGACAACCAAGCCTTATGAACTTTGTGAAGTGAAAATTTTGAATGTTTATATGTTATAAAAGAAAACATGGATTGTTTTATATGTTAATACTGCCACAATAAAGCTCCCTAATGAATATACATTGAAATATGGCACTGAATGTGTGGATTATTTACACGATATGACTGTTTATTATGGTTTAAATTAAAGCTAAATGAGTTCAATCTCAAAAATATAAAAATATATAATTGTTCTATTTCTCAAAAAGCATCCTGTCAGTTCACGTTGAGATCCAAGGTAAACTTTCTCAAAGCTTTGTCTCCCTCATGTGGTGTGAAAATGAGATTACACTTCCTGTCGGTGTCTCTATGGTGATGTTTGTGTGAGCAACAGAAGATTTCTGGGATACAAGGAGTCACAATCTCTTCTAATCTTTACTAGACAAGAGTCTCTTCACTGTTGGACAAGAAAAAGTCAAGACCAGTTTCAAACAGAAAACCTCTTCATCCAAAAATCTGGAGTAAGCTCAAGTTACTCTACAAGAAGGATTGTACTGAAACAAATAGAAGAGAGGAAATCCTTAAGATACGGTAAGAATGACTGTAGCTGATTATCTCTCAATGTAAGCAGGAAGTATCTGTGTCTGATACAGCAGGTGCTATTATTATGCTATATATATATATATATATATTAATCCTTATTCATGAAGCACTTTTTATCATTATTATTATCATTATTATTATTATTATTGCCTGTGCATTAGATGTAAATCGTTGTTTTGCTTCTTGCTGATCATAACAGGACAGTGTTTGTTTGTTTTTCCTGGAAGGAAAACATCAACAAATGATCTCAATCCAACAAGAGAACAAATGAAGATTATGTGAATGTAAGACAATGGATGAATCTAGAAAACATCAGCCAGATACGATTTTTCAAGCAGTCACAAGAGCAGGACATACTGTGTCTGAGCTCCTGGAGGACACTGGGAATTGCAAGCCGATCATGAACCAGGAGCTGAGCCTTCATCGTCTCAGCACCTCCCTCTTCAGTGAGCAGCGGAAGCTGAAGCATGCGTTGGACTGGGCTCACAGTTTCCTCTGCAGTGATTCAGAGATTCACCACGACTTATGCAGAGCTGACAGCTTGATATTAGCTGATGAAGAGCTGAGGGAAACACAGAAAAAGTCGCCTGCATGTGAGCATTCATCTGCAGATAAATACCATCATCCAAGATCCTGTACTACAGGTGCTGATGAGGTATTTAGAAGAGAAGGAGCAAGAGGAGGAGGAGGAAGAGGAGGGATAATGGGAAAGGTTTGGCACCCTGAACCATCAAATTATGAGAACAGTGGATCAAGTAATCACATTTCTGCATATAAATCTCCTTTCTCAGATGATTCCTGCATCCCGTTCTTCTTATCCGCAGAGAGAGCTGATGTAAGTTGGTCTGATTACAGAGAAACTCTTGAACATATAAAAAGTATAAAGCAGGATGCAATTAATAAACAAACTCCTAACCAAGACACAGACAAAACAAGTGATCTGCTCATACCTAATCAAAGACAACAGACCTACTTATCAGCCAGAAAGACGAATCAAACGTTTGCATCAGATGCAACGGGCTTGATCAAAGACTCCACATCATGCTGGAGCAATACCCGTCACAAGAAGACCATGGTTCAGTCAGAAAGAGACATATCAGGACATGAGATGGAGATGAGCAAAGTAAAGGCTGAGGGGAAGGTTGGAACAAAGAAGGAAGCTGTGAGGATGGGGACATTAAATGAAGATCAAGACTTTGCTTTTATGACGTGTGTGATGAATGACTCAAGAAACAGTGAACCTGAGAAGACACAGGAACAGATGGAAAAGTCTTCAAACCTCAGTTTTTGCTGTCATTTGAAAAGACCACCAACTTTGACTGTATATGAGCAGTACCAACTTTATATGGATCAACTGCATCGCCTCAGAATGAGACAAAGCCAACACATCGAACCAGGATGCTTCTTAGAGTCACCTGCAAAAGACAGAAAGAAGTCTGAAGAAGAAGCAGCTCTTCCTACATCTGACTTTGAATTGAACTCCTCCGCCACAAACACTGAGATTAAAATATGTCTTAACAAAACGGTTACAGCTGCAGAAATCACAAAAGAGATGAGTTCAGACGTCATTAACAAAAACCGGGGCAGTCCTAAATACAATAGAAGTAGAGCAACACTTACTGAACAAGGACAGACCAACGACTGTGACAATTTGAAGGGAACACCTGCAGCCATTTGTGCTGAGAGTGGACCTGTTTGTCAGAGGAACACTAGCAACACACATTTGGACTTTCATAGCAACAAATGTGGAGAATTGACGAAAGGCACTGCAGGAAGTCTAATCTTGACTGATAAGCCTATTAAAACGCATGCGGAGCACCTGCACACTGCACCTGGTGATAATGTTCCTACTGTGGAGGAGACTGCTGCACTCACACCTAACCCAGGTATTGAATATCATATATCAAGGCATTTAAATGTTGTACCAGGGCCACCAATTATTGTCTAGAGTTGGGATTGTCAGCAGTTCACCTTCAAGGGGATAAAAATAAATCTGATTTACAGGACAAAACATATTTTTGCTAAACACATGATCTTTTCTTGTTTCTTTTACCTCCTCATGCCTCTAAAACATTAATTTAAAGAAACAATTTGAGAAAGAAAAATCACTTTTTGGTGCAACTTAATGCAGCATGTGACGAGGGGCCGCAAGAAGACATCATTTAAAAATGATCCAGGACAAAAAAATCTTTTTCCATTTTGTTCGCTGCCTTTTCAAATTCAGACTACTCTTTCCGTTTGCTCTTTAATTAGTGATACAATTGATTATGATGATGATAATGATTTGTTCAGAAATATACTGTATGTGTTGTCTGTGCTCAGGTTTGAGAACTGGATGTCATCCAGGCATAAAGGGTTGCCAGAGTCGTGTCAGAGGTCAAAAGAAAAAACCTGGTGTTCAGTGTGCCTTGTTGAGCCTCTGTGGAAGGTCACGCGTCTCCCTGTCGTCTCTAACCAACAAAGAAATATTGCAAAGGTAACGTATAAAGGGCCAAATGCATGCATGAATGTCAATTTGAATTTAAAATAAACCAGTAATATTCACTTGAATTCAGCATATTAAATAATTTTTCATTTATACTCCCCCGGTAAGCTTTTAATTTTTGAGTTTCCTTGCAAACATGAATCAACAGTTTAATAAAAAGCATCATAAATTAGCATGAAAACATGCTTTTAGGACACTTAGTACACCGGCTCTTTCAGATGATCTCTATAAATAGCTGATAAAACATTTCCAAATGTACTGTACTGTACTAATAAAACTTTGTCTCCAGCAGACCTCGGTCATCAGGAGTAATCAAACACACAAAAAGACACACACCAGATGACAAAGTGAAACCTTCTTCAGCCTACAGAGATACACACAAATATCTGCAATCTACAGAGACAGACACACCTTTTCATGATGACCCCAGACCAACGTTACCAACTCCAGGTGAGTTCAACTCAGAATATCAAAAGACAAACACATTATGAAATGAAGACATCAACATCACCAACAAGTCATATGAATGGCAAAATTTGAATGGGTTTATTTGTACGTACTTGTGGTGCCACATAACAAATTTGCTTCTGTTCCTTTTGAGGAATCCTTATTTAAAATTAATTTCACACTTGACTATGACATTATTCAAGCAGCAAGTCATAAGATGAAGGGGTTTTTCATCAGAGTTAAAAAAACAGAGAGAGAGAGAGTTAGTATACTTGTATTACTAATTATGTAGGGACAAAATTATGCAAAGTCATCTCCTGATTAGACAAAACAAGCCTTCATGACGTTTCTATTTTAAGTTAGTAAAGTCATGCAACAGTAGAAGTTTACCAAGAAATAAAAAAGTCCTAAGAATGAAACTTTTGTAGTCTAATAGAATATCATTATATAACTCCGTGTTTGCCTTTACAGGAGCATATCGATGTGAACAGACTGACTGCAAATACAGCGTAAGGAATCTTTATTTCTGCACTCTGTTTAAATAATTTATCTACGTGCAATATGATCATGTTTATTAAATGGTTTAAAAGCACTACAGCATTTCAGAAGAATTTTTTGTCTTTCTATTAAATATCTGTTTGGATTGTGAGTCATAATAATGTCGTCAAAATCAGTGGTTCTCAAACTGAGCCCCACTAAGAGTCAGCAAAGTTTTATAGGAGTTTGTGAGGCCTTCTTGATTTTAAAGCATGTAAGAAACCTTTTAAAAAATATATATATACGTAGTTGGCCTTTATTTCAGCATTCCTTTCATTTTTGTGAAGAAAACTTAATGAAATTGCTATTTTTTCTAAAAGTTTAGATAATTATTTAAGGTATAAACTTAAAATATCTCATAGGATAAGGGCTCATCGTCTTCAAAATTCAATTTCAAAATGTGACAGTAACATTTAATACACCATAAAAAGGTCTAAGTATGTGATCTACTATATATTATTAAATCTAAACACAGTTTTTATCCACTGATCCTTCACTCTCTGCTAAACAGCCTTGTCCTATGTAGTTAGTGTAGTTAAAACAACCAAAGAACCCACAGAACATCAGGGAGAATAAACACTAGATGAAGCCTATTAATATGTGATTGTTAAATAAAAAAAACATAATAGGGGCAGAATTGTATAACAATTCCTGATAAAAAAAATTTATATTCACAAGAAATAAAAAAATGAAATCTAAAAATGAATTCAAATCACTTGTCTGATACAAACTGACTGTTGCAGTTATTGTGTCAGTATTTGGGTTAATTGTATCATTTATCAGTTGTTCTGTTCCACTATTGTTATGCACTGAATATAATATGAAATGTCAAAGTATGTCACTCAGTCAGGTATGTTTACACAATAACAGAAAAGGTTGGGAACCACTGTTCGACTGTGTTGTTGTAATTCCCCCTCTCAGCCAGCAGGTGTCTCTGTCCGTGTCCAATGGTTGCGTCTACCTGATGAGGTGTGGCTGTCCATCCTGTCTCTGCTGCCTCACAGTGATCTGTGCAAAGTGTTGCAGGTCTGCAGCCGCCTGCACACACTGGCCACTGATCACACACTCTGTGAGTTAAAGAGCAGTGGTGAAAGAACTATTCAGATTATAAAAGTAGCTGTTAAATACTAGTGAAGTACCTCTAATTTGTACTTAAATACATTCCAGTACAGAGTTACTTAGTTACAGCAGTGACACAGGTAAGTGGGATGTCCTGAACTTTTCCAGGTATGGTTTCAAAAGTGTGTGTGTCACAGCACATGGTGTGTTCTCATGATGTCAGTACTTCCAGTGCAGTGGTGTACTGTACCACTCCCTGGACAAACATACAGTAAGATAACCCAGACCTGCACCATCACATGCTCTCATAGCTGTAAACACACTGTAGGTCACTGAATCACCAAAACAAGTTCATACACCGAACATTAAATCTTTCTCTTTCTGAAGGGGAACGCGTGAGGATTGAAAACTCCAACCTGACAGAGCAGTGGTTACTCTGTGTGAGCAGACGTCGTCCTCGTCGTCTGTGTCTGTACAGCTGCAGCGGCCTGTCTCTCACTTCCTGTGGCCTGGAGATGATTTTCACTCTGTGTAGAAACACTCTGCAGGTAAAACAATAACTCATCGAGTCAAGTCGATTGATTGCAGGGTACTTTATTGTTCGCTTAAAGCAAACATGGAGGATCAGATGCAGCAGTTGGTGAAAACTGTTTGTCATCACATGGCTTTACAGAGTGGCCCTCAAGTCGTACAATTAGATCCCCCCTAATCAATAAGCCACTGTGCTTTCTGTGTTATGTAATAAAAAATTCCCCTTGGCAGGCAAAAAAATATTTAAAGTGAAACTCTTTTCTTTCTCTATTGACGTTGTGAATTTATTGACCCCACACCTTGAGTCCACCTGCCAGCTGTCAGTGTCACGAAACATTAAAGTACAGTACATACTGTGATACTGGAACACCACGCCACATGTTGAAATTTATCTCTGAAGCAACAGGTTTTAAAAGTGAATAAATTATCCAATATACAATATGAAATTTGAACTCACTGTATTATAATAACCACATCACATATTAAAGATTAAGTCATACACCTCTATAACTACTTATTTATATATGACAATGTCACCTGCACACTCACTCAGCTGTTCTGTGTTTCTTTACTAACTACTGAAGGTCAGTTGGTTTTACAGTATATGGTCAATAGTCCATATAAAATCTATCCTGTCGGGGTGGCTCTCTCCTGCATGTCATTCCCCATCTCTCTCCCCACATTTCCTGTCACTCTTCAAGCTGTCTCTGTCAAATAAAGGTAAAAAAAAGTATCTTTAAAATCTATCCTGTGATTTGTTACTAACAGGAACTCAAGGTCACAAGTTGTACTGGTCCTGGTCTCCACGGTGACCAGATGCTGCTTCTGATTAGTCAGCTGTGTGATCATGTGACCAGTGTGGATGTGAGCTGGAGTGGCGCAACAGACACAGGAGTGAAAGCTCTGGGTGACTGCTGTTCAGGGTCAGTTCATAAAAGCACACTCAGATAGAGTACACTGACACTCTGCAGTGTTTTTTGGTGTAACTTAACTGATAAATGTGTGAAATCATTTTACATGTTTAAAATGACACTCTGGTGATTTTGATCTGGTGAGTTATGTTTTTGGTTAAACAAGCACATTGAGAACTCGAGTTTTCTCTTTTTATTAATCAGTGTTTGTCCTCAAAAAATCACAAGTTGCATTTTTTTTAAGTTTCTTTCTGGCAGGATGTAGCTCAGACACTATCATGCTCAGTTTCATCCATCTTTCCTGCAGGTTGCGACTGAAATCTGTTGTCCTGAACGGCTGTCATGTCACTGATGACCCACTGATCAAACTTGTCACGAGACACAAAGAAACGTCAGTATAAGTGTATTTATTTAAGCACTGTATAGATATAAAGTTACTATACAGTAGCATGTCAAGATGCATCAGACAAAGCATTTGCATATTTGTGTGTGTATATTGCTGCGTCTTTGTCTTTATAAAATTGTCTTTAAAAATGTGTTCATGCGGCGGATACCTCTGTGTGACTGATATGATTTCATCATGTTGCATCTACATTTGGTAACTTTGTATTTCAAGTCTTTAAAATCCAAATTTTCAACTTGATGATTTGTGTTTTTGTGATAACAATTTCCAACATTACAATTTCATGGTACATGCTACATAATTAGCAAATGATTGTATTAAGATTAACAATATGTAAAAGACTGAAGAGTTTTGGTTGTGTGGTTGTATTTGTTCATCATCGTCTGACGATAACGTGGCGTTATAATCAGTTTCTGTTGTCTGAGTATGTTTTCACATTAGTCTGTGCAGATTGGAGGTGTTTGGCTGTCAGTTTCTCACTCCATCCTGTCTACAGACAGTATATGAGGTACTTTATTTCAAAAAGTAATCAAATCAATCTTGTTTAAAACTGCTAAATGCATTTAGCACTGCATACCATGTCTAAAGTACATCTCAAATGAGTCTCGTATATAATTTTATAGCACAACGTGACAACATGTTTTATGTTTCTGTCCTTTAGGTGTGTCCTGGCCTCCAGCATCTGAACATCGGACAGGTGCCAAAAGTCAACGCACACTGTCTCGCAGTGATGACATTACAGCTCAAATGTCTCATTTCATTAAATGTCACTGGACTCCAGGCGGTGAGTTTCACATTTTGGGACTCAAAATTCTAATTTTGTAAAAGAAAATGTCTTACCTGGAGATTTAAATGTCCTCACCTGTGTTTACTGTAACAGGTTACTGATGCTGCCGTGGACACTTTGCTTCAGAACTGTGTCAAACTACAGAGTTTAACCTTCAGTTCCTGTCCTGGCGTTACTGACATGACACTGCACAGAATCAGCAAATACACAACTTGTATCAGGTGCTCACACATACTGAGGAAACTGTGTGTAAGAAATTCCTTGGGACGAAAATAGCTCTTTTCTGGATTTGATTTGATTTGATTTGATTTGATTTATATATCTGTGTATGTGTGTGTCAGATTGCTGGATGTGAGTGGCTGTAAAGCAGTAACAGATGCTGGAGTTCAGTCTCTGGCTTTGCGATGTAGAAGACTTCAGCAGCTGGATCTCAGCTCCACTGGCACAGGAAACAGAGGGTACAACACACGTCATAAAACAAATTGAGCTGTATATTTCTCACTTGTATTATCACCACATCCTCAGATATTAGCAATGAAACTAATGAGTGAAATGATTTGATGAGTAACTTACAGATAGTGTGTGTGTGTGTGTGTGTGTGTGTGTGTGTGTGTGTGTGCATGTGTGACACAGGGTTACTCTGCTGGCAAATTACTGCAGCGGACACCTCCATACTGTCAAACTCAGTTTCTGCCACATCACCTCAGAGAGCATACTAAAGCTCTGCAGACGCTGCAAGAGGTAAACACACACACACATGCACAAACACATTTCCAGGACATACAGAGTCAGTATTTGTCTGTTTCTCAGAACTTAATAAACTCCATGAAATGTATTTACACTTGATGAAATGTCTATAAAGTTTAAGTTGAAGGTGTCTTTGTTATGAGCACAGTGTAAGATCCATTTCAGTGAGTGATGAGCCAAATAAATCCTGTCAACACTGTAGACTATGAACACAATGACCAACTGTTTGGCATTAAAAAAATCCCAGATTACCTGCTAGTTGTATAATTATGGGAAAAAAACAGCTGAACTATCTCACTATCTAAATGTATCTGAGAGATAACTTTGCTTATCAGCACACGATTCAACTTATTTCCAGGTTTCTCTCCTTTTAGGTTGAAGGTGCTCCATCTCTACGGCTCAGCTCATCTCCCCTCCGAGAGGGAGATCAGAGAGGTTAACACTACTGTTACAGTTTACCCTTTGTCCTGACTCTGCACACAAACATCTGGACAACTGGACAGATATACACAATGTATAAATGATTCTGATCCAAATAAGGAATCACAACAAGGAGGATCATGACTTATATTCAGAGACAAATAAAATGCATTTAAATGTATCTGTATGTGTCACAAGTGTTTAAAAATCATCCATCTTGAGTTTAAGGGCTTCATTTTCATTTGAGGTTCATTAGTCTGGTTCTTTAGGCGAGGTTTCCATTTGCTGGGCTGTCTGGTTGTGCTGGTTTATCATGGCATGGTGGGCAGAGAGTTTTTGAGATTATTCTGTCCTCCATGCCCAGGAGGAGCTTGTTGCAGCATCTCTGCACACTAAAATATAAAACAGTGAAGGGAAGATGTGAATTCAGTGCGATATATACAGTGCCAACATGCAGCAGTTACAGTAGGCACAATATAAAAGTGCAATTATAAGACAGAATAAACAGCTGGTAGTATGATATGAATACAGTTATATATGAATATGTACACATATGTGAGAGCATGGTATATTTGAGTGTATTTAAGTGTATGTATAGAAGTGTGAGAGTATTGGGTGGCAATAATGAACTCATAAAGACAGAAAATAGAAACATAAACTGACTTTTTAACCTGTTTGCAAACAAAAAGTACATATCCTATGTATTTGATACTCCTGCTGATCCTGACCACACTGTAATTTGCCTCTTTTTGGCTTCCCCTAAGGATTCTTCCGCTTTCATGTGCCTCATGGCTTTAATGGCATTTGTAACACAATCTTTTAGTGGTCCAAAGTTTGCTTTTTGTCACAAGTTTACACAATGTATCAAAAAAAGAAAGAGAGAGAAGGAGAGGGAGGATATGAAAGTGAGGTAGACTAATCATGGAGCTTCAGCCTTTACCACCTTTAGTAATGTGATTTTATCAGACATGGAGCAAAATGTTTTATCATCAGTTCATCAGCGGCTTCAAGGAGCGACATCTGGATGAAGAGGATGCCTCTGAATCAGAGGACAAAGATTTCTCACAAAACATAAGAACAACATCAAAATCTAGTGACGCACTATGCAAAACAACAGACACTAATAAACATGTTTTATATAAGTTTCACTTTCAGGGTTTGTTTTTTTTACAAATAATACAGCTGTCAAGTTTTGTAACATTAAAATGTTCAGATTATGTTCACTGTTTTCAGACACATTCCTCTTTATACACATCAGGTTATTTGTGGTTTCATTTTCACTGTGATATGTTTGGAGGAGAATGATCCTGAAAGTTTTGAGGAGACGCACTTTATCTATCAAGAATAAATCGTATATATATTATAGAGTTTATGTTCAGATTGTGTTACTTTTGCTGGATTACCAGTCAAGAAAAACTGGGAAATCCCTCCAGTGTCCAACATTTCCTGTGTAATGATTAATATAAACTCTGAAGTGCAACCTTAAGGTGAGTTAAACTGATATTTGTAGCTAATCCTGAGGCCTTGTAAAGAGGTCCTGTGTTGATATCTTTAAATATCATTGATTCAAAGGGTCAAAGGGTCTGATCATGCCCTGGGGCCTCTTAGTAGGCCCTGCTGTTTTCTTTACTGTTTGTTTAATCTTGTATTTACATGAGTAATAAGAGATGATAGCTAAAATGACAGGGTTTCATCAAACAAAAACTAAATGCTGCTGAACTACAGTCTGAATATTTGTTTTCTGTTTGTAAATATGTGTCTATAAACTTATTTTCTTTTGGTTACAGATTCATGATCTCTGGTTCTATGAAGTTTATTCAAATACAAGCTCTCAGTCATTCCCCACCATGAAAGCACTTTCATTTGGCCTGAAGCCCAGATCTCTATTGTTTAAGTGAGAGAGAGGAGTGAGTGAACACACACACACACACACACACACAGGTACTGATGGCTGGCGCGTTACGTTACCTGAGTCAGACACAGCAGCTTCTCTGTCCGTCCAGTTGGCTGTTGTCCGCAACAAACAGGGGGATTATTTGGTGAAGACAGAAGAGGAGCAGAAGTTTAATGTATTAAATCGTTTAAAATGGATTTACCTTGTGTTTTTTGTAAATGCGTAACAGCTGTCGGGATGTTTGGATAAGACCGGACAAGTCTGGGAGTTTGGACTTATACTTTAAGTTTTGCAAGTGTCCCGAGAATAAAACACTAGCAGCTCTGTTGGGTTTTCTGGGTTCGTCTCGGTTTTTAATTTACTGAAACGCCTTCTTTTCTCCAGCCAGCCACATCCCTCCATCAAGGGTATGAGCTCAGAGGAGCAGGACCGGCTGCGCTCTCTCTTTCACGCCTACGACGCGGACAACTCCGGGCGGATCGAGAGGAGCGAGTTTCTCACCATCTGTGCGGAGCTGCAGGTGTCTGCGGCCGAGGCCGACCGGATATTTAACCGGCTGGACGTCGACCAGGACGGAACCGTCACCCTGCTGGAGTTCATCAACGGCTTCCACGACCGCCACGGAGGGGACATGGAGTCGGACAGAGGAGACGTGTCCGATGCCTGGGAGCACTTCGAGAGGAGAATGGGCGAGCAGGCCAAGTTCATCCCCAGGTGAGAGCGCACATCTGTCCGCTGAGCAGCCAGCCATGGGAGGTGGTGCTGTCTTTAAAATATGGAAATGTTTAGATGATATGAATGTGTTCAACAGTGAGCACAGTGTGCGTAAAGATCTCCATAGGGAAATAAACCAACTATATATGACAAGACACAAAAGAAAACCCACAACATCAAACACAGTTAAGTGAGTGTGTGAGGGGTCAGGTTTTCAAACTGCTCCAGTGCTGTAAATGTTTTTTTGAACATGAAAATGACAAAGAATAATAGTTGTAAGTGATCCAACTTCCCCCCCAACTTTGCATAATTACAACAGCAGCTGTCTGATGCTGTGTGGCTTTTTCTCAGTGCCAGTAAAGGAGGGCGAGATAAAAACATTTAAAAAACATATAATTTTGAAACTTTACCACTACAAATAACAGCATTTGTCATCTTTATCATACTGAAGCCAGGTAGAGCCAATCAAAGCCATCAACCAAGACTTATGCTCACTGCATGGTGAGATGCTGTATTCCCTTACATAACACTTGGCTCAGCTGAGTAATTGTTTGCTGATATAACAAATTACTTAAAGTTGTAAAATAGTTTCTTGTTACAAACTTTCACATCAAACTTTTACACAGTTTCTCATCAATGACTTTTTCCACATGAAAAACAACATGTGTAATATGTGTTTGGATGGTACCTCAGAGTCTTAGTATCATAGCTAAAATGTCAATGTGAGGATTTTTTATGGGTAATTTCTATGATTTCAAAAGAATATTGAGATCTGGTGAATGTTTGGACAGTCACACATAAGAAGAAATAAACTGAAGAAGAATCCTTTGCACAACTCAGGCTACTGTGTATGTGCCTTTGTCTGCAAAACATTGTTGACAAAATGTATGTTTGTCTTCCACTTCCAAGTTTTTGGTGTACAACATTCTGGTCTTTCAAGTTTCTTGTGTTTTCATAGTTGAGTTAAGGTTTGCCTCCTGAGGTTTTATATGAACGGATCTATTAACTGTCAAAATTACAAACAGAGTATATATCAGCTGTAACTCAGAAAGTTTACAGTTTGGTGATGCTAATGATGAAATAAACATTTTAATCCAGTAAATTCTTTTAATTTTATTCAACTTCCGATTATGTTGTTTTATAAATAGTTTTGGAATTCTGAAGTTCAATTTTTTTTGCTTGTTTTTTTTAAGTACTTTGGATGTCAAACCTCAATACTTCCCTGATTCTGACCATAATTTGCCAGATTTTTTTTGTGTGTATGTGTGTGTGTGTGGCCACAGGCCTGACATGGGACTCTTCCTCGTGTTGCTGTTCGTTGGTGTTGAGACATTGATTGTCACAGTGGTGTCATCTGCAAAATACACTCTCTTATCTTCAAGCAGCTACAGTCACAATTACATCAGTCAGCTGAGGGATCATTTAGAAAATGGTCAAACAGTTCACTAAAGTGTTTTTCAGGAGATGAAAGAATATTTTGTGTGCATATGAGTGCAATGTTGTAATGGTCCGCATAATAACTGTGCCTCCATGCTCAATGAGAAAATGTCCTAATTTTTTGGATTTGTTTTGAAATTCTCAAAGAATATTTCTTTTAGAAATCCATATGCATCCAACATGTTTTGTAAGCGAGGAAACAATGTCTTAACGTCTAAGTACATTGTTGGTTTTGACTTCCTATAACCTGGATGGATTTTCACAGAATCTTTGGTTAAGATAGAGCAATCAAATCTGATTTAGGATTTCCCTATTTGAGTATGTAACTAAATATCCATTTTATGTACCTGTATTCTGGTTTTATGATAACATATAGGGGCCTGCCAGACTCATCACTTTTTGGTTGAATACAGGGGGGATATGTGATGTAAATACAAATAGCAAAACAGGAAAACAAGATTGTTTATTTGAAATATTTTGTTCACTTGACATTATCTCTGTGTCATTTCTTTAAGCATTCAGTTTATGAGGAACTCTAATCCTGAGAATAATAACCCAAACAAACCAAAGACTGTTCTCAGGAGAAGAGGAGTTGGTCCTCAACTCATGATCATATCAACCTAACTACAGTTTCTATGTACAGCCTGTTTATCTGTGCTCGTCTGTGTGTGTTTCCGTTATCATCCGTTGTGTGTGTGACACCATATGATGAGGCAGCAAACTATGTCACCGCGAGTTATTGACAGACACGCAGCAGTGTCTATATACTTTAGCATTATAGCAAGCCCGCCCTGTCAGAGGGCAAACACAGGGACTATGACACACTTTTACCATCATGCTTTGTCACTGTATAATTATAATGACTGTAGAACAACATGCATAGGATAAACTCTGCATATTAGCATTATAACTCACACATCCTTTTGGCCTTGCTATGCTGCAGTGTAGCTATACAGAGTCATAAAGTAAAAAGTAGTTGGCTCTTTCATTATGTTGCTCACTTCTTGCTTTTTTTTTTTTTTTTTTTTTTTTTTTTAGTTTTACTGGAAGTTGTATGACAGACTATTTCTAGACTGGGACCAGTAACATCCAGAGTCTTTCATAGTTGCTTTGCAATTGGTCCGGGCCAAGAAATAGTCCAGCACATAGCATAGACTAGATTGACTAGACTGGTATAATTACACTTATCATCTTTGATTCACCCATCATACACTGCAAATCTATCCAAGCAGGCATTTATTTTGCTTAGTTATTAGCAGGCTGATGTTAAAGTTCTCTATGAAAGGATTCTTAAAGTCCAAACATCTTATTGGGGAACAAAGCTGACATAAAATCTCTACTTTCTTCCAGGCATGAACAAGCATCTACGTTGTACCACAACGTCAGTCTGACTGAGCCCAGACTGATACCTCAGCTTGAGAATGTCATCATGAACTTCACCAAAGAGATCAAACAGCAGAACTCAGAGATGGAAAATCTGGCCCTCGCTATCAAACGGTGGGAAACACTCACATGTATCCTTGTTCCTCTCAATTACAATGGGACTGCAGATGCATCCTTATGTATATTGTAAAAAAAAATAGTAAGGCCTAGATTAGATAACACTTTATGACAGCATGCTGATCATTTGCCTGTTCATCTCTGTCATCAGTATCCTGTCAAAAGATTCAGATAAAATGGCTTATGTCCTGCAGTCATTATATACAGTAGATCTGATGTCAGTTCCACTACATTTTAAATGTTTTTGTCTTGGTCCAAATGTCAGGAAAATACACTACAAATCAATTCATGTACAAACTAAGTTTAGAAATCTCAATAAGTGCCAGTAAAGCTTTCATTAGAGGATCGAAGGCCTTATTCAGGTGAATATTAGGAACACTAATAATATTCATTGCATCAGATTAAACAAGGTCTGAGATAAAGTCTTGAAATTCTTCTAAAAACTGTGAATAAAGGCTAGACAGAGTGTCTAGAGAGGTTGGTCAGTCTGTTTTCTGGAGTGCAGTAAAATGATCCTGTTAATCGTTTTGCAGAGCGCAGGACCAAGCATCAATGCAGCTCAGTGAAATGGAGGAGGAGATGGAGCATCGCATTCATGCCGCAGAAAGAAAAACACGAGATCAGGTAGGACAAACTCAGACCCCTTAAAACATAAAAACATGATTTTTTTTAATATTTCCAGCCTGTGTTTTTGTTTCTCTGGAGTTTGCATAGACAAAGTGATAAGCGGGCTACGTTTGTTCAGCGCTTCCCTCATGTCAAACAAACGTACCTGGCTGAATATCAGATTACTGCTCCAGACTCAGACACGCCTGCTGATCAGCAGGATTTCACAACTCTGTGGATCACAGATATGAAACAGTTAGATTAAAAAGATTAAAGCTTCCAGTGTTGAAATGATAAGGATGTACTGTGTGGATGAAAATGATAATCTGTAAAGAATCTGGACACATATTTGGTGATACAGGCTTGCTGTGGCCTTTGTTTTAAAGTTTTATGATGAATTAGAAGCTACTGGATTGTGAGTTTTCTAAAAGCTAGAGATATTTCCCAGAATCTGGTGGCACACATTAAACAGCGTGCGAAATGATAAGATTTGATAACAATATTTAGCTTTCCATGACATAAAAAGAAAAGTGAAAACGACTCGATGACAGAACGGTACACTTGCTGGTTCAAGCATCAGACCATCTAATTTATTCATGTTGTATTTATTTAATATTTTCTTTGTTTCTTTAAAACGTATGCAGGAACATAAACTCGGTCTTATCGCTGCATGTGGTTATGATCTTATGTAAGTGTACTTACACACACTGACTCAGCTCGTCGGCTAACGCTGGAGCTGCTGTTTGTTTAGTGTAAAAAAAGCATACAAAATTAGAGGACATTCTCCTCTATTCTCCCACGCTGTAACACATATGTAAGACATGTGCATACAGTGTTTAGGATATGATTTTATTTTTAGAAACTTGTTGCTGATAGTCTTATCGATTTTTCAGCAGCTCCAGTTGAAAAGCTGCCCTGAAGTAGCACGGATTAATACGTCACAGTTTCATAAAATAACATTATAATCTGTCATCTTAATGCAGCTAATTGTATTTTTTCTTTATTGTTATGGTTGTCTTTCTGCAGGAGAGGAAGCAAACAGAGGCCGCACTGAGTGAGTTACGAAGAAGTTATGAAACCGAAGTGTGTGAGCTGCAGTGTAAAATCCAGAGGATGCAGATGGTAAATTCTCCATGCAGTCAATCATCACCACTGTAGATTATTACAGACTCTGGCATATTTACAACCCATTTGTCTTAGTGAATAATAGCCACCCCATGATGCTTGAATCATGAACAGCATGTAGATAATAGGCAATATTGTACTATCTCAATGACGTGGGTTAAGGCTTAATGACAAGGAGTGCGCTGCCAGAGAGATGTTCGCATTTGACCTCTTGAAACACAAACATAAGCAGCTGACTGCTTTCCGAACACTGACTCCATTCACAAGAAGCCAAACCAGGACCAATTTAAAAACATGATTGTGTGTTTGTGTTTCAGCTACAGTGTGAGTGCAGTCTGGTTTAGGTCACATAACCTTAATCCTAAATGTGTGAACTTGCCCATCAGATAGAAGAAAAGTACAATGACATCACTGGGAAAGACGAGAGCCAGGCTCTGAAGAAGAAGATCAGCGAGCTAACACTGGTGAGTATGTGTGAGAAAGTATTTCTCTCATTTTCAGTACATCGATGAGGTTTTTCTGCTTCTAGTTCATAACAAACTCATTTTCTCCCTTTCTGCAGGACAACCAGAAGTTGAAACAGGAGTTGCTAAAGTCTCAGACCAAAGTCGCCTGTCTGCATAGCGAGTTGGACTCGCTGAAGACAGAGCTAACTGATCAAAGCATCAGCTCTGAACGGTGAATTTATTATAGTTTGATCTGCCTTTGTGTCCTCATGTGTGTGTTGACCTGTTTCTTTTCTTTATGCACTTCTTCGGCTCAGTTTGTTTCATTTAACTGGATTTATGTTGACCCATGTTGAGCTGAGTTTCGATCCTTTGTACAGTTCTTTTTGTTGAAGTTGAAGGCAGTCTAATAAGACTCAGCGTCATGTTTAATTAGTCCGATTTTTCCACAGCTGCTCATGCATTACATTTTCACAGTCAGAAAAATACGTGTAAACTCCGGAAGTCTAAACCTAGAATTACTGACTTGTGAAACAGGTTTTCTCCACCTTTCTCTCACCTCACTTGAAGATTAATGTGAACCTGAGATTAATAATCATTTGCACCCTGTTTTCCATCATATGTAGCTACAGATTTCCTAATTTAGGTTCATTTCCAACCTGTTTAATGTAAAAAATACATTCATTTTAGAAAAATCACATATATCAATCTGCTCCCGATCTGCCTATAAAACAATCCGACTATTCAGAAGTTTTGTTGCATTCAGAGACAGAGGCCACGCCTTCTGTGGCTGACTGACGGTGTGTGTTATCCCGGGGGGTGTTTTCATTTTGTCACAGCTGAAACAGGATATCCTGGAGTGACTTCACACACACAATAACTTCTTCAGAATCGTTGCCTAGCGACAGAAGCAACAGGGTCACCCGGCAGGATAATTCTCCGTCTCCTCGGACCATCTCAGCGATGATGTTTATATAGTTGCTTCTCTGTGGTGTCTCATGTTATTCATACATGTGGTTTAATGGGATTGAGTGGGTCGCTTTATCTGGTTTGACTGACATTAACTTCTGCACAGAAACATCTCATCTTATTTATTATCAGTTTTCAAACCAGCGCGATTGGATTGTTGTGAATCTTTTTCCTTATGATTCAAGTTATTTAACATTAAAAACAAATTTACAATAGCACTAATTCAGATTGTCATATCTCTGATTGTGCTTTCGGTTAATATTCATAATCAACGGTGTCTTGTTGCAGAGACGAGGAGCTCATGAAACACTTCTCTGATGAGCGAGACATCCTGGAGAGCCAGATCGAGATTCTGCAGTAAGTCCGACACTATCATACACACGTGTGTGTACATGTCTATTGTTGAGGTTTGCTGCCAGAAATAAGAAGAGGTTTGTGTAATGGTACCTATAAATTACATAGATTAAAATAAAAAAAAACATTTGAGAATAGAAATGCTAATCATGAATATTTTTTTCTGTGTGTGTGAACAGGACAGCCAACAGGAAGCTCCATGACAGTAACGATGGCTTGAGGGCCGCTCTGGAGAGGACCAGCAGGGTAAATCCAGAATAATTCAAATTCAAAACTAGATACTGAAGTTATTTCATGGATTGGATGGGATGGAAACTTAGTACTTCTTTATATATTGTTCAGTTGACTTTTGGGTCATTTGACTGGATTTATTTACAAGATATTTGTAGCAGATCTTGCTGCCATCAAGGTTTCACAGCACAATCATCAACACAGTCTGATCAGATATTTATTTTGTATTTCTCTTTACACACACACACACGGATATTTCCACACAAATAATGACAAATAATCTGTCTGTGACGTGCATGTCTGGTTGCACCTGTGTGTTCTGGGTGTGTGGGTGTGTTTGTTCTTGAGCTCCAGCATGCTACTGCCTTAAAATGAAAAGAGGGATTACACAGTGAGCTCCAGCTGTGTCACTTAACTCATCTGGCACTGCTTTCCTGAAACATCCCCACACCTCTGCCTCTGCCTCTCCAACTCGACACACCTCCACAATATCAAATAGTAATATATAATAATATGGGAACTGGGAATACAAATACATGACGAAGTCCTGGAAACAAGCCATAGGCAGGGTAAAATCTACCACTTCTTGTGCACACCTTGGACTTGGAAATGCCATGGCTCTCCTTGTCACCTCAGCCACATGTTTTTTCATTGTCCTGATTTGAAAGTTTTTTGGGCAGGTTATTTTATTTCGTATGTCGACTGTTCTTGGTGTAAATCTCCAACCTTGCCCTCTGATCGCTATATTTGGGATTCCTAATCCCTCACTTGTGCTCAACTCTAAACAAAAGGATATTATAGCTTTCACATCCTCGCTTGCAAGACGTTTATTATAGTTGAATTGGAAGTCTGCTAAATATCCTTTGTTTTGTTTTTTTACACTGCACACTGCACTGATTCACTGTAATTCTATTCAATTATTTTCTTTCTCAATTTCACCAGTGTTTTTGTTAATTTTCTTTTGTGTATGTGACTGTTTTCACATGCACATATGTAAACAAGAAAAAGGATAACTGTATACCTGTTATTGGAAGTATCCTATCTTATTTGTCAATAAAAATAATTTTGAAAAAAAAAAAAAAGAAAGTTGATATTGTGATGCTTGAACTATTTATTTAATTAAAACATATTCCAAAAAAAAAGACACTAATTGGACAACAGGTGTTCATCAGCAACATTCAGAGTTTGATTAAAAATGTTTTGTAAACTGAAAACTGTATGTTGTGTGACAATGCTCATCTGTATCATAGTGTAAGTACAGGTAATTAACACAAGTGATGGAAAACTCATTTTATTTTTAATTGTTGTGTGTTACAGGGTAACACGGTCTCACCAGAAGATATAAAGAACAGAAGCAGAAGTAAAAGCATCTGCTACACATCACCTTATGCATTAATGGATAGGTAAGACACACAAACAATGCAGATTGTTAGAAAAGACTTTGGATTTATGTCTGTTCAAATATCACCATAACTAAAATATGTTATTATCTTCTTATTCCTAAATAAAGCATTTCGGAAAAAAAATTGGGAAGTTCACAAGAGTGAAGAAGAGACTGGTTTATTGAGCAGTAGCATTTTATTTTCAGAAGTATTGAGGCCTAAAGTTGAAGTATAAACAGATTTAGGGGGATTGACTGGTTTTATTTCTGAGCAGGTTTATCAGGTTTCAATTATTTACATCTACAGAGCAAAAGAGATTGTGCTTAAGTACACAGTAACAAACATCAAATCTAGATGTTTTTCTTTTTTTTTTTCCAGTAGAACACATAATTGTGTATTTACACAGTCGTAAAAGTAAATGTTGAATCCGCTCTGAGGTATTTATTTAAGTTTCTGTCTGAGCTGATGCGCTGAGAAGTATTTTGTGTAAGGACAAAGGTTTTGTCTCAGTGTGATGAAAGAAGAAGGAAATGCAGCGGCCAACTGAACACATACATTACAAGTATTTATTTTAGGATTAGACATATACAGGTATGACTACAGCTGTTGCAGTAATTATGTACACAATGCATTAGTATTAGCATTAAAGTATAAAGGTGGGTCAGTTCAACCAAATTACAAACAACTTGCACCTTGAAGTAACCAGCCACTTAGATATATTAGTCTTCATTCAGCACCGTACAGGGAGGAGTAAGACATGAGTAGGGGTTAATATACAACAAAAGGTCCCTGACTGGATTTGAACCAAGAACATTTTAAGATTTCAGACCAGTCCAAACTGTTTATCGCCATTTTATTGGATCCACAGCTGAAAAAAACCCAGGGAAATTAAAACAAAATAATTTAAGATGCTAGATTCTAGCAAGGACACATTTTTTTTCCTAAACAGGCTGAACTGTCCCTTGTGTTTTTTTATGTCACGGATTATCTCCTGCCTCCTCCTCAGGTTCTGCCAGCGTATGGATGATTTCCCTCTGTACACCCGTCGGCCCAGCTGTGACACTCTGGCCTTGGCCATGTGTGACCCAGGCTTGAAGCGCAGACACAGCAGTGAATGCGAAGTGGACAGCCTGCCGGAGATCTACATGGACAGCGGCCTGTCGACCCTCAGGGGCTCACATGGTGGCTACGACTCGGAGCAGGAGGTCAAATGTCATGAAGAGGAGGAAGAGGACGAGAGGAGAGAGGAGAAAAGAGAGGATTACAACAATGATAGCATGATAGAAGAAAACTCTGACACTGAGGTGAGACAATAAGAAGATCCAAACACATGTACATGCTTATCTTTATTGTATGTTTAGCGGTACAATGTTTATCATCTTAGTTAACATTTGCTAAGTGGAAAACACAAAGTACAGCTGAAAGTATTTGACACATCTGACCTGGTGATGGTTGATGTTAATGTTAAACCTCATGGTGGCACTAAAGTAAAAGTCAGAGGGACAAAGAAGTCTGTAGGAGTCATCCTCGGGGGACCATGAATGTCAAAGTTTAATGTAAACCTACTAAATAGTTGTTGAGATATTTCAAGGATCTAAGTATCTAAGGATCTAAGGAAGTATGCCAGAAATAAAATTTGAGTTGAGAAACATCAAACCCCAAAAGTCAATTTTGCGTAGCAGATCTCCATATTTAACCTTCAACAAATTGCCTATGTTACTGTACAGGTTGTAAGGAAGGTGTAGTGATAACATGTGACTTCTGTGTTTGAGTAGATTTTTATATTGATGTTACATTGTCTACATCACAGCCAGCAGAGACACAAGACGGTGAATCAGCATTCGGCTCGGACAGCAGCTCGGTTTTGGACTGGAAGCCATCTGAATCCCTTAGTGTGACCAACCCCACAGCCCCAACTATAAGAAAGGCCATCAGTGCCATCAGTGTTCAGGTAAGAGAGAGGTGGAAGATAAGAAACAGTGTTTGGTATTGATATTTATGGTCATTCAAAGATTATTCCCATTGATTTCGATGACTTTCAGACTTTTTGTCCAGAGAATTTCATATAATTCACTGCAGGCATTTGAGTAATCCCAATATTTCTGAAGCTGAAAACAGCTGCTGCTAGCATAGCAGAGTTAGTTTTATGCATTTATTAATATTTCCTGACCAGCAATGAGACATAAATCCCACATCTTCATCACTAAAAATAGCTAATTATGGACAGAGATAGAAATAAAAAATAAGCAGAAACTGCAAAGTGGTGATGCTGAGGTCAAAATATATTTCACATGAAATAAGTGAGTGCCTCACTCTCTCTTATCTCCACCCTGCCTCTCCGTCCACTCTCCAGAAGGAGGATACGGACAACACTGACCTGGGCTACATGACATCAGAGAAAGCTTACAGGATCGTGTTGGCTGGAGATGCTGCTGTCGGAAAGTCCAGCTTCCTGCTTCGCCTCTGCAAGAATGAATTTAAATTAAACTCCAGCGCTACACTGGGTGAGTTGGGCAAACAAAAGTGAAGTGTAAGCAAATTTTTTCCCCCTGTTCTTTCCTCTTTTGCCTATTAGATTAATACGATTACTGTATATATTCTATTAATACGATTAAGCCACTCAGCAAGGTCACAACTACTTAGCATTGTTATGTAAGATGTGTTTTTCCCTTTTTATTTGTACAAGCTTAGTAGTATGACGAGTTGGTTTGTTCTCCTGTGTGTGTGTTCAGGAGTGGATTTTCAGATGAAGACACTAATTGTAGATGGGGAACCTGTTTTACTACAATTGTGGGACACTGCAGGACAAGAGAGGTGTGTGTTGGTGTTTGTACGTGTGAATATTTGAAGAGTGAGATTTCTTTGTAAAGGCAAAAGGTTCTGTCTCACACCAAGCAATAATGAACCATATCTAATTTACTATATGTTTTCGTCTATGTTGAATCATTTTCTCCTCTCAGGTTTCGCAGCATTGCAAAGTCTTATTTCCGCCGTGCGGACGGTGTTTTGCTGCTGTACGACGTCACCTGTGAGAGGAGCTTCCTTAATGTTAGAGAGTGGGTGGACATGATCGAGGTAAAGGACGACTCTCTCAGCCAATAAAAAACAATAAAATGTTCCAGATTCAGCAGAATATAGTGATTATTTATAATATTTATATTTACTTTATAGTAATATTTTATGTATTGATTATTTATATTGGCAGCATTTTTAATAAGTCACTAAATGCGTTGTCATGTTGTTGTAATTTGAATACTAAGTGATCTGTCTTGCTTGTTTCCTTTTTCCATGCAGCAGATGTAAGTGTAGATGTAGACTGAATGGATTGTGTTCTGCCGTTTAACTGTGGGCATGTTGACGTCTCTGTGACTTTTGATTTATGCATGCAGTGTGTGACTCGTAACTTTCTGTCATGTGTTGTTTTGTTTCAGTTCATTGTGCTGAACCTCAAACTTATTTTCCATTAAAGTGATGAACACATTAATGCATCACTTATTAACGGAGTATTTTCACACCGTGCTATTGCTTTTGTGGCTTAAGTAAAATATCTGAATACCTCTAATAATCCACTACTGATGCACACACCGTGGTGCTTAATGTCAAATCAATAGTTTCGGTCTTTAATAAGTGATTTATTTATTTTATTTTGATTTCATTCAGCACACACACATTCTGTAATCACCATGTAATATTTCCATTTCCTTTGTTCTTGTTTTTACCTTCTTTTATTTTATTTCCTTTGCATGGCAGGATGTGTCCCAGGAGGATATTCCCATCATGCTCGTGGGAAATAAGTCTGATCTTAGACAAAATGGAGTTAGTTGTGTTCCTACCAGCTACGGAGAAAAACTGGCCATGGTAATGACAAATGAATAACTCCAAACTCTTGTCCAAGTTATAACCATTAACCTGTCACTTGTTGTTAGTTTACAACTCACAGAAAATAAAAATTAATGATCCTGTCTTCACCAAACAGACATACAACACTCTGTTCTGTGAGACTAGTGCCAAAGATGGCTCCAACACCCTGGAGGCAGTGCTACACCTGGCCAGGTGAGAAAAAAGAAAAAACTTATTTAAGTCAGCTCAACATACAAAATGGAAGTTTAATCTGAGACTATTTCCACATCTCGTAAATTAAAAAACACAGAGGAGCTAATAGCCTATAACTTATAGCTTCATAAGAAGTTAAAACATTAGTCAAGATAAAGGTCTATTACCAGTGCTTAAAGTGCAAAGTTAAGAAAGGTTGATCTTTTGTTTCTACTTAAAGTGAGTTACTGCCAAACACTTAAATGTGACCTTTGCTGCCCTCTGGTGTGTAAAACCAAAAGATCTATGCAAAGGAAAAATATCAGGGGGTTGAAACTTTATAATTAAGTTATAGTTATACTCACCAAAAGAATTGTATCTATCCCTAAGGTCTAACAAACGTGCCGACTGCATTTCTTTTCTGGGGGGCGGGGATGCACTCGCAGACTTTAGGTGAAAGCTGTCCAACTTGTTCTTCTTTTCTTTCCACCTCACAGGCAGGTCACAAAAAAGGCTACGTTTGATGATAAGAGTCACTATCAGTCGCTGCCCAGCTTAGATGCTCCCAGGAATAAACCAAACTTTTCCTGCTGCAACTGAAGAAGAAGTTCCTCAAAGCTGGACCTCCAAACATCTGACTTGACGTGAACTTACAGCACAGGTGGAAGAAAAAAAAAAAAAGGACTACAGACGCAAAGACAGAAATCTCTGCAGCAATGGGAACAAATCATCATCATGAAAAGCAATTTAAAATATGGATTCAGTGAGAAAACAAGTGACTTGGGATCACGGCACAATATCAGCTTATTTTTATTGTTATCATTTTTTATTTAAATGTTGTATTGAGCTGCATTTCACCCAAAGTCTTGCCATTCTATCTTTATGAATTTGAGAAACTTTATGTCTGCATAAACTTCTTTCCATGTGAAAGTTATGTTCAATTTTTATTATACTATTACATATATTTGCATGAGTTTATTCCACGTATCGCATATGAGTCGGATGGTTTATCCAGACTGATACTGCCATAAAACTCTAAGCAACTCACTAAAAGAGAAAGACAGCTGTGAAAGTGAAATGTGTGAAAACCTGTTGAAAGTGAAGTCAAGTATAAGTATGTTTTTAAAGTGACGTTAGTATGAGACACGTGTGTGGAGGACAGAGTTATTTTTTAACATTTTGTTAAGAATTCATACTTACCTGGTAATGATATTAACTGTGGCAGTTATCTAATTACCTCTGCGCTCAGTTATTATCAGTTTGAAATGACGATGGCCTGAAAGGAAAGATTTTTTGTCAAACTTCATCAACTGCCGACATGAAGACACTGAGAATTATGGGAGAGCCTCGTCTTTGTTCACGTACAGTGAACCCTGACACAGTGTGTGATTGTATGGGACTTTATTATTTTTACCCCACAGTGTTATATTTCTTTTTGTTCTTCCTGCTAAGGATGACTTTGTGTTTTATGTTTTGAACATGCAGCAGATCATTTTCAATTTGCACAAATGTTTCACGCACCTCCTGTAATTTCATTATCTGTTATGATAAATGAAAATTAGGTGAGCATAAAAGAGAAGTTTAGCCTCATCTGTATCCCTCAGATACACTACATGATGTTCTGTTTTAATATGTACATGTGAGCTTCAGTATGTCTTATTATTATTTCTTAATAATAATGCCATTGTCCATATTATAACCCAGTTCAAGCGTGTAAAGGACTCAGCATGCTTCACAACATGGCAAACTGTTTTTCTTTTCGAAACATCATTAATTGAATTTTCCATGTCAGGTTTCAGCAGTCACACACAGACTGTGTCCTGAAAGTTATCTAAATGTGCTTGAATGGAAGCAGATTAAAGAAATATCTTTGTTAATATAATTAGATATTCAGCTGTTTGCAGCTAAGATCTCTTTGTGTCTGTGTTAAAAGTTCCTTTATCAATAAAAAAAATATGATGTGAATGCCACAACATCACACGACTGATATCAATCCAGATAAAATACATCTTTATTTAGAGATTCAGGATATTTTATACGAACATGTGTCTGTTCTGGGCTACTATAGAAACATGACAGCGTATGTGGTAAAAGACCTGCAGAGTGTGTAGACATAAAAGAGTCTTTTCAAGTCATGTTACACTAATGAAAGCATATTTATCAATATTATATTCAATTTTCATTCATTTCATATTCTGTAAATAGAGCCACTGGCCCTTTAAAACCCTGAAAGAAATGTCCTAAAGATGGCTCACAGACAACATCCTATAGTGCAGCACTTGTTGATACTCTGTGTCAGCTTTCTATACTTTATTTACTGTGTATTATAGTGTGGGATTATTATTGTTGATGTATTAACACAAGCAGCAGCTTCCCAACACTCAGGCTGTGGACCAGTTACAGACCTCAGCACAAGAAAAAAAACGTAATTTAGCATTAACACAGTTATAGTCGTAGGTTAATTATGTAACTAGAACATTTCTAAAGAAATTTTGAGTGTGCCTGACTCTGGCCCCGTCGCTAATGGTAATTGCTAGTGCATCAGCGTTAACATGTTAATGCTGAAATGTTAATGTTAATTTGCATTAGCCACTAAGAATCAAATACGTGCTAATGTTAAAAATGCTAATGCTGCTCGTGTCTAAATAAACATGTTAAAAATGACTATTTGAGGTGTGCAAACTCAAAAAGTCTCAAAATTTCTGCGGGAATTTTCTAGAATTTTCTGAGCAGTGTCAGTAATGATGTATAGGGACGACGGGGCCAGAGTCAGGCACACTCAAAAAAATGTCTTTAGAAAGTTTCTAGTATTCTGTAAACTACTCAACAGTGTCAATGATGTATGGGGGAGAGTCACGGGCCAGAGTCATGCACATTCAAAATGTTCTAGTTTTAATAATAATTTTTGACAATAAAAATGTGAAAAATGACCAAAACTCTGCGGTCAGTGTCCAGAGAAGGAAGAAAAAAAATGACCAAAACTCTGCGGTCAGTGTCCAGAGAAGGAAGAAAAGAGAAGAAGAGGAGGAAAAAAACACGACAAAGACGGAGGTACAGTGAAGATAATGTCATTAAAAATGATTTGTTATTGCAGAACAATAATAACTGTTAGTCTAACACAGTTTACTAATCAATAAATAGCTGTTAGCTTGTTTTAATATCAGTTAAGTGTGATGGAGGGGCCTGATGGCTGTTATGTAGAATAATAATGTCGGTAACTACTCCCACCTTACATTTATCGGGGGGATTTATAAAGATTAGATCTGTTCAGCAGGTGTTATGTACATTTGATTTGCTGAATATTAATGTATGCAAATGAGAGTTCCAGTTCCAGTTCTCTTCAGAATAAAAATGGTTCTGTGTTCTGAAGATATTTGCATATAAGAGAGAGAAAGAGAGATCAGCACTCATTACCAGATGACTTTTGCAGAGGAAGGACTGCCCTGGAGCTGGTTTAACAAGTCGTTTCTTCAGTCTACTTTTTCTGAACGGCATCGTCTTGGAGAAGGAGCACGCGTGTTTTTCCTGCATCGGTCTTTCAAGCTAAGTAACTTTCACGGATTACATTTTAAATAAGAAGGTTGAGGTTGAGGTTCTGTTGAGGTTGCTACTGCAAAATGATGTTTTTAAACTTTGCCTCACTCACTCCACATGTGCAAAATGTACTGTATTCAACATCTTTATGTACAAGACAGGTGCTTTCATGTGAGGTGAAAGCTTTGCAGTCATTGCTCCGTGTTTTCTCAGTTCTTTCAAAGAAATAGTGACAAGGAAAGATTATTTCATGTTAACTTGCTGAATATGACTGAAGCTTAGCACTTACTCTGTACTGTATCATGTTGGAGGAGGAGTACACATGCTCTCTTAGCTAAATAACTTTAGCAGGTTACAATAAGCAGGAGATAGATCTTTTGAGTTGCAACTGCAAGGTGCACAACCCAGGTAATGAGGAGGAAGAAAAGGACCTGAAGAGACAATGAAGATGGTCCTGTCTATTGTCCAGAACTACAAAGAGAAGGCAGGAGTGGGCTAGGCTGAAGGAAGAACGGCAAAGAACGTGGAATGAAGAGAACATGATGAAGATGAAGAATTACCGGTCTGTTGTACAGGAGTGGACCAGCAGAAAGTAGTAATTCTTCCTGCTACTTTCTACTGGTCCACCCCTGTATGATAGACTGGTAAGGGAAGGTGGATGATCAGGAGGAGAAACAGTCTGCTGTCCAGGCATAAAACAAGAGACAAGTGGAGAGAGGAAAAAGGCAGAAGAGAGACGTAAGGGGCAAACGAGTCAGAAAGCCAGCAGAGGGAGGAGAAGAATGAACGAGAGAAACAGAAGACTTGAAAGAAAGAGGGGAAAGGGGAGAGGAAGGACAGAGCAAACCAGGAAAAAGAAGCTCCAAATGTCGGCTGGCTTTCAAAGCTCAACACATGGTGGAGCAGGAGTTTCTGTAAGTGAAGCCATTCAGCGAGGACGAGGTCAGAGGTACAGAGGTAGGCTGCAACTTATCTAATGTCCTCGTGTAAAATGACCGAACTGATGAAAAACAAAATTGACTGATATGCCTCGTGTTACTGTACAGTGACGGAGTTGTCGCACACTGTGCCTGCTCACAGTGTCGACAAGGTCAAGTAATCGTGACTGTCCCTGCCTTAGGTTGTCCCAAAGTTTTCAGGGCGATCTTACCCGTCATTGGGGAATCAGCCTTCCATACTTGACCTTTTAATTTTAGAGTCATATCACTGTTTTGTTTTGTTTTTTTCAGTTAACATCTATTTGTTTCTCTGTCTTTGTATCTCCCGTCACATCATGTGCTGTGTTACTGCACGGTAACGGAGTTCTCTGTTTTCTTTTACATGATTTAAGTCAGTTTACATCATGTTTACTCACAGGAGTAGTGGGATAGTGCTACAAAGGTTGACTTACATTGCTTATAATATATTCATTCAACATCTAGATTAAGGCTGAAGGCTTGTTGCACACTGTGCCTGCTCAGAGTGTGCAACAGGGTCAGGTAATCGTGGCTGTCCCTGTCTTAGGTTGTCCCAAAGTTTTCAGGGGGATCTTACCTGTCATTGGTGAAGCAGCCTTACTTGACCCTTTTCTGATGAGGCATATCACTCTTTTTTGTTTTTCATCAGTTCGGTCATTTTACACGAGGTTGGCAAAGGTTAGGTTAGCCTTGTATTTACTAAGTCAGGGTTTGGTTAAGTTAATGCAAAAACTGTTTGACTATCCAGTCGTTCAGTTAATTGGTGGTGGCATAAATATTCTGCTCTAATTTACATCTTACATGCAGTCTCAGTTATGAAGAAGAGATACTTAACTTAATCCCTCAACGGGAAATTATTTTTTCATTCTGTTTCATTATCATTTATTGTAATTGTACAATATGTCTGTGTTGATTTGTCCTGTACATGTGACATCCATTGCACGTCTGTCCATCCTGGGAGAGGGATCCCTCCTCTGTGGCTCTTCCTGAGGTTTCTTCCACCTTTTTTCCCTGTTAAAGGTTTTTTGTGGGCAAGTTTTTCCTCACTCGAACCGAGGGTCTAAGGACAGAGGGTGTCACTCCCTGTACAGATTGTAAAGCCCTCTGAGGCAAATGTACTTTGTGACTTTGGGCTATACAAATAAAATTTGATTTGATTTAATTTTACTACTGAGTATACTGTTTCTGTATAGTACATATGTGTACTGCTGAGTATACTGTCTGTGTGTGTTTCCAATCATGCGTACTGCTGAGTATACTGTCTGTGTATGCTATATGTCTACTGTTGAGTATACTGTCTCTGTGTGGTACATATGTGTACTGCTGAGTATACTGTGTGCATTAATTATGTATAGTGCTGAGTATACTCTTTGTGTGTGTACTAACCATGTGTGTTGCTGAGTATACTGTCTGTGTAGTACACATGTGTACTGTTGAGTATACTGTCTATCTGTTCATTAATTATGTGTAATGCTGACTATGCTGTCTTTTTATGCACCAAAATATGTAATAGTAAAATCAAAATTATAAACTTTTTAAAGAGTTGCCTAGTGCACACACCCCTTACCCGAGACTGGATTCAAACGTCCAGTAAATGCGGAAAAAAAAGAAAAAGAAAAGAGGCCGTAGTGAAAGATCACTGTAGATGCTCAAGACTATTTTCATAACTATGACATTATCACATTCTGACATTCCATCAATATGGCATTGCCATTATCTCCAGTAAAAAATACTGACATGGCATTGGTACAATGATCTTCCTTTCCTGTCCAATCCTCTACCACAAATTGTAAACTGATCTATACATGAAAAACATGTAATAATAAAAAAATTGAACTATTTTTAAACTTGAACTTAAACCAAATGTTCAGCACACTGACAATATCAGCAGACATTACAGTGACTTGTGGTTCAAGCTTAGACTTGAATCTGTCTCAGAGAGACCATAGGCTGAATACACAGAAAAAAACATCACACAAATGCAACATGTGGATTTAATGCTGGTTTATTAACAGACTTAATAATATAATTTACAGTCCAGTTGCTCAAAACTAGAAATTCTAAATAATAAAGATTGTAACAAAGAAAGACATTGATTAAAAACTCAAAAATGAATAAAGGGTTTTAATAACAAAATAATCCTATGAAATAATCCTATGATTTATTTATAAGTAAGATTTGTCTAATTCCATTTTGCCTGTTCTTGTTCTTGTCTAAGTTCTTTAAGAGAAATGTTCCAGGAAAGATTTTCTATCTCCTCATTTGTCTACTAATTAAATGTCTCCTATATCTTTTCCATGTCACATTCAATGGCACCTGATATGACATAATCATCATTGGCATTCAGATTGATAAAAGAGAGCAGATTAATAAAAGGTTGATACAGAGAAAAGCAACTTGTTGCCAGTGTCCCTTTTTCATTGGTAACCAAGACCATGTCGACTGAAGTGGCAAAAGAGAGGGATGCTGATAGACAGACAAATAAACTGTAAACAAAGAAGACAAGAAAAAGTCACGTCAAACAAACATAAGATATAAGTGATAAATAGTATACTTTACATTGTCCTGGCTTTAAACTACAGCAAAATAAAAATGATAACTGCAATTTTTAAAGGGCGACTGAGCATTTTAACCTTTTTTAGCTTATTATTTAGCTTAGTGACTCTCACAGCTCTGAACATCATTTCACCAAAAAAGGATTTCCTGCCTGGCACAAAACAGCAGACAGTTAAAGTTAATGTGAACATGGTTGAAGTATGTTTGGTGTTTGCACCCTGAATGTACTGTACCTGTATGATAAACATTGTGACAACACCTGCACCTGTGCTAAGATAATTCCTGGCAAACCAGTCCCTCAGTTTGTGGAGACAACCCTGAAAGGCAAAATATGTTAATTTACTAGAATAGAGACAGATACCACAGAGTATTGTGTATCTTTTAAGGACCACATGTTTATACAGTGATAACATGAGTAACCTCTTGCCAGCTGGTGAAGGGGACAGTGTTACAGGGGTCCTTGGTACAACAAGAGATTGGAACAGTGCCCTTCCAGTCTTCCACACCATGAACTCCACAGCACTTGAACTATATAAAAAGAAAAAAATCTACATCAATGGCATGAACATCCATTTTATCTGAGCAGTAGGAAATTAATGAATACTACTTTAATCTACATGAGTGCATGTAAAATATCAGCTGTTAAACATATTCAAGAAGAATATGAATCTAAAGAACACAGTAAGCTGTGCCTTTGTCATGCCACAACTGCAAGCCAGAGGTGCAGGCAATGTAACCGGGATCAAAAGCTTTAATGGACGTAACGGCATAAGGAAAGAGATCAATGAGAATGATGGAGGAATGGATGTTTGGCTAAGTTGAGTAGTATTGCACTCTGAGGCTGGGGGCGCTAAATACAAAAAAACTGTTGTAGAGTAGTATATAATGTAGAGTAGTGGATCATTTACCAGATGCTGGACAGCATCAAAGTCATCTCTAATGGTCTTGTTGCCTTCTAGACTGGAGTGTCTGTAGATCTCCAAGCTCCGCATCAGGTCTTTCTCAAAGTATGAGTCAATCTGCATAAGAGACATGTGAGGTACATCATCTGCAATTCACTGCTTCCTACTGAACATGTAAGACATTGACCTCAGTCGACAGTAAGCACTACATCAGCTGCTGATATCATGAACCTCATTACAGTTTGACATAAAAAAGGTAGGTGCCATATCAATTAAATCAAATCAACACAAATAACCTTCTATAATAACCTTCTAAAATGGTTGCATAGGACACATATAAACTCTCCCACCTCTCTGCTGTAGACCAGGAACACACAGGCCATGGCCAGCTCCACCAGCATCAGGATGAATAACAGAATGAAAAACTGGAAATCAGGAAAATTGGATTTATATAATTTAGTTTCCTGTTCATACTTGACTGAGGTGATGCTAAAAAAATACATACCCACAACTTTTGCCATTGGAAAACAAAACCAAGCGAGTCAAGTCAGTTAAGCCATACCATGCAGTAGAAATAGGGATATAGTGTTTCAATTTTATTTCCACTAAACATGAATTTTGATTTCTTAAAAATAATCTGGAAGCTCAATAAAAGCATAGTTAAAAACAAAATAACATTCAAATGCAGTGAGCTACACAGACTAATGTGTAAATTATGCCATATTTAATATCATGTTTTATACTCACAGTGATGAGCATGCAGCGGTTCTCCCTCATGCCGCCCAACACTCCCAAGTAACACACACAGGTAACAATCGTACCTGTGACCACCAGAGTGTTGGCAGGGTAGATGGGCCAGAAGGTGGTGATGAGGGAGGTGAACTTAGAGTGGATCATCTGGAACTCCCCGAACGCCACAACAAACGCACCGCATAGCTCCAACACACAGAGGAGAGACAAAGACACCTCATAATATGTGGTATTATGTAGGTATGTGAGTTTAAGTTTGATTGTACATGTATGGTATGAATTAGAATTTTTAAAGGCTGTAAGACACTTTACACTGAGAGCAGGGATTCTTTTAAGTTAGGAGCAGGAAAACTCTTCTGTAGCAAGTCATTCAACTTTATAGAAGCGACATACAAAATCGCTGCAGTAATCTGTAACATAATATAATCACTACAGTCCAGGGGTCTTCAACCTTTTTCAGCCCAAGGACCCCTTGGACGAGAGACACACAGAACAGAAACAGGGACCCCCACATGTCATTAATTCTAATAACTTTTATATTTACTTTATTCAACTTTTATTTCACCTTATTAACCTATTTATATACTGGGTTGTTAGCCTATATGTGTTTTTGATTGATAAAAAGTTCATGTATAATTAGTGTTGGTTATTAATGTCCACTGATTCGAGTGCAAATGCCTCCGCTCTTTGTAGTTTCTCAGTCATCTACCTATGCGGACCACCTAGGGGGTTGTGGATCCCTGTTTGAAGACCTCTGCTGCCAGTCATATGATGGATAAACAAACCAACATTAATATCATAAATAACACTAAGACTGGTCCAGACCAACCCATTGTCTTGTCTGTTACCCATGGGTACTAGGTAAAGATCACAAAGTTTTGGGTTGCTGCTATATTAATTTAGTCAGCTTTGATCTAGTGATTTTTAGTGTGTTTATTAGATGAATGGTAAATGGTAAATAAATTCTGTAAAGAAACCCAGTTGAATATATACTGCGCAAGGCACCAGAGACTTAACTAACTTTTAACTTTTGGCTAAGCTACCTTTTGGTTAAGCCCTCCACTAACTTGAATGGTTGATGAATGATGATAGATCAATCGTACAGCTCTTCTAGGCATCTCTAATGTAGGTTGTGATGCTCTTCCCGTGATTGGGTGTGAACCAGGGTGCATCACATGATGGACTCAGAGGTAATTACACAGTTACAAAGCATGGCACACTTCCTGGAGGCTTGGGTGTTTTTCTCATTCACCTAATATTTGCCTTGGCAGTGTGTGGAGGCTGCAGTGTATCATGTCTTTAATAACCTACCCAACACAGAAAGTTGAGATTTGTCACCACAGTCTTCAAGCAGTTTACACAGGAGCGATTCATCCTTCCTGACTGTTTTCCTCTTTAGATCTGCAGGAGAAGACAAGTTCCTTCACTAAAACACTGCTTACAGGCACATTTAGAATTCATCAAGTGAAGATCTGAAAGTTTTCCTTTAACACACGTGGAACAAAACAAGTGAACCTGCTGCTGCTTTTCTGTGTTTACAGGACACCACTGTTTGATATGACAACACTGAGCCATGAGGCACAATGGACACCAGTAACCTATTCAGGATCCAGTTAATCATTATTACCTGCTCTTATCTACAGATCAACCATTTGTTGCAAGTTGGTACCTTATGTTTTAGAATGTATTATGTTAAAGTGGCTTTTACTCAAAACAAACTGAATGACCTCACTGTCAACCTGCACATTATTCATGTATTCTTGAATATTTCTTTACATGACATGTAATTATTATTATTTTAAATAAATGCTGGTTAATGCCTTTTATAACAACAGCAGAATCACACATGATATGTCACTTTTAACTTATTTTATCACTTAACTTTGTTTTCTCGATTGTCCTTCACAAATAAAGACACAAACATTTATAAAGTCATCGTCTAATTAACAAGATTGACTCATCAATCGTAATAAATGTGATTAAGTAAATCCAGCTTACCTTAACAACACTGTATCTGATATTCCAATGACAGATGTGGTGAACTGTATTTTGGTGTTGTTCCCAACATTCCCAGTGTTAACTGATGATAGACTGGGAGGAGGAGGAAAGAGAACTGAGGACTCTTTCTGCCAACTGGCAGGAAGAACCTACATGAGCAACACTAAAGAGGAGGGGCGTCCACACTGAACGCTTACAGTAAAGAAGAGCTTCAATAGAAAATTTCAGCAAACAAATTAGCTGATTTGTCACCAGTGTGTCTGCATTCCTGACTTACTGTATTGTTGATGCACAACACAACGCAGCCATTTTTGGGGATTACACTGAATGATGAACTGCTGTGTATGTGCCAAACTGACTTTTATAAAAAATATATTGTTTTGGTACTTGATTGGCTGAGCCGAGTTTGACGTCATTGTAAATGAACTCTATAAACACCTGTGAACACGTTACATCAGTATTATTGGGGAAAACAAACTGTATTGGTGTTCTGGAGAGCTATGGGGATGAACCGCCTTGGCTCCATGATGCCACAAATTTGTAAAGAAGCTGGTACAGAGACAGGCTGTGGCGCAGGTCGTCCACCAATCAGATGAGGAGGTTCGATCTCCGGCTCCTGCAGTCTTTGTCCTTGAGCAAGATACTGAACCCTGAAGCTCCTAAAACTGATGAACAGTTGGCACCTTGCATGGCAGCCGATATGAATGTGTATGAATGTGTGTGAATGTAGTGTGAAAGCGCTTTGAGTGGTTGCAAGACTAGAAAGACATAGCGCCTTTAAGTACAGTCCATCCATTCATTCATTCAGTCCACACTGCCTATAGAGACAAAGTGATAGAGCACAAATGTGAATCAATGTACAACAACAGCTGAAGCTGAAGTGATATCCTTGCTTCTGGCACATCAGATTTAAAACAGTTCATCCTGATCTCCATCCTGTGGTTTTTGAGTTTCAGGTGAACTGAAATCACCCAATCAATAAAGAAGAAGGAAAGAACACACACATCATCATCAACAATCTTTGCTGTTTGTTTGGGTAGTATGCTGGCTGTTATTTTATTATTTATCCTTATTATTATGATTTACAGTTGTCCCTCACTATAACGTGGTTCACCTTTCGCGGCCTCGCTGTTTCGCAGATTTTTCTAGTGTAATTTTGCATGCTTTTTTTTTTTTTTACAGCGTACTGTACAGTATGAACGCGCATTGTGTTCGGCGTCCTGATTAGCTAAGGGATTAGTGTTTAAATAAGAGAGAAATTTGAGAAAATGTCAATGCCTGTCTGAGAAAAGTGTATAAAAGTGTGTGGTTTAGGGTTTTACGGTCTTAAAACATGTAGAATAATTGTAAAAAATGAAGCTGATTGCTTCGCGGATTTCGTCTATTTCGGGTTATTTTTATAACGTATCCCCCGCGATAAACGAGGGACCACTGTATACATATAACTGTATGCTCATATATGTATATCACTTGCCCTGGTTGACTGGAAAAACTAGTGTGTCTGCTGTTACTGTAACAGACAGCGAAAACAAATAGATGTTAACTGAAAAAAAAAAAAACAAAACAGTGATATGACTAAAATTAAAAGGTCACAGTATGGAAGGCTGCTTCACCAATGACGGGTAAGATCCCCCTGAAAACTTTGGGACAACCTAAGGCAGGGACAGTCACGATTACTTGACCTTGTCGACACTGTGAGCAGGCACAGTGTGCGACAACTCCGTCACCGTGCAGTAACACAGCACATGATGTGACGGGAGATACAAAGACAGAAACAAATAGATGTTAACTGAAAAAAACAAAACAAACAGTGATATGACTCTAAATTAAAGGTCAAGTATGGAAGGCTGATTCACCAATGACGGGTAGATCCCCCTGAAAACTTTGGGACAACCTAAGGCAGGGACAGTCCCGATTACTTGACCTTGTCGACACTGTGAGCAGGCACAGTGTGCGACAACTCTGTCACTGTATAGTAACACAGCACAATGTGCACAACTCTGTCACCGTGCAGTAACACGCACAGATGTGACGAGGATACAAAGACAGAAAACAAATAATGTTAACTGAAAAAAAACAAAACAAAACAGTGATATGACTAAAATTAAAAGGTCAAGTATGGGAGCTGTTCACCATGACGGGTAGATCCCCCTGAAAACTTTGGGACAACCTAAGGGCAGGGACAGTCACGATTACTTGACCTTGTCGACACTGTGAGCAGGCACAGTGTGCGCATGCACTGTCAGTACACAGCATGTACAACTCGTCACCGTGCAGTAACACAGCACATGAGTGACGGGAGAGCAAAGACAGAAAACAAATAGATGTTAACTGAAAAAAAAAAAAAAAAACAGTGATATGACTAAAATTAAAAGGTCAAGTATGGAAGGCTGATTCACCATGACGGGTAAGATCCCCTGAAAAACTTGGGACAACCTAAGCAGGGACAGTCACGATTACTTGACCTTGTCGACACTGTGAGCAGGCACAGTGTGCGACACTCTGTCACCGTGCAGTAACACAGCACATGATGTGACGGGAGATACAAAGACAGAACAAACAATAGATGTTAACTGAAAAAAACAAAACAAAACAGTGATATGACTAAAATTAAAAGGTCAAGTATGGAAGGCTGATTCACCAATGACGGGTAAGATCCCCCTGAAAACTTTGGGACAACCTAAGGCAGGGACAGTCACGATTACTTGACCTTGTCGACACTGTGAGCAGGCACAGTGTGCGACAACTCCGTCACTGTGCAGTAACACAGCACATGATGTGACGGGAGATACAAAGACAGAGAAACAAATAGATGTTAACTGAAAAAAACAAAAACAAAACAGTGATATGACTAAAATTAAAAGGTCAAGTATGGAAGGCTGATTCACCAATGACGGGTAAGATCCCCCTGAAAACTTTGGGACAACCTAAGGCAGGGACAGTCACGATTACTTGACCTTGTCGACACTGTGAGCAGGCACAGTGTGCGACAACTCTGTCACCGTGCAGTAACACAGCACATGATGTGACGGGAGATACAAAGACAGAAACAAATAGATGTTAACTGAAAAAAACAAAACAAAACAGTGATATGACTAAAATTAAAAGGTCAAGTATGGAAGGCTGATTCACCAATGACGGGTAAGATCCCCCTGAAACTTGGGACAACCTAAGGCAGGGACATCACGATTACTTGACCTTGTCGACACTGTGAGCAGGCACAGTGTGCGACAACTCTGTCACTGTGCAGTAACACAGCACAGAATGTGCGGAGAATACAGAAGACAGAAAACATAGATGTTTTACTGAAAAAAAACAAAACAAAACAGTGATATGACTAAAATTAAAAGGTCAAGTATGGAAGTGGATTCACCAATGACGGGAAGACCCCCTGAAAACTTTGGGACACCTAAGGCAGGGACAGTCACGATTACTTGCCGTTGTCGACACTGTGAGCAGGCACAGTGTGCGACAACTCCGTCAGGCAGACGCACATTCACAACTCTGTCCCGTGCATTAACACAGCACATGATGTGACGGAGAATACAAGACAGAGAAAACAATAGATGTTAACGAAAAAAAAAAAAAAAACGTGATATGACTAAAATTAAAGGTCAAGTATGGAAGGCTGATTCACCAATGACGGGTAGATCCCCTAAAAACTTTGGGACAACCTAAGGCAGGACGTCACGATTACTGTGACCTTGTCGACACTGTTGATGCAGGCACAGTGTGCGACAACTCGTCACCGTGCAGTAACACAGCACATGATGTAGACGGGAGATACAAAGACAGAGAAACAAATAGAGTTAACTGAAAAACAAAACAAACAGTGATATGACTAAAAGTTAAAAGTGCAAGTAGGGAAGGCTGTTCACCATGACGGGTAAGAGATCCCCCTGAAAACTTTGGAGACAACCTAAGGCGGGGACAGTCACGATTACTTGACCTTGTCGACACTGTGAGCAGCACAGTGGACAACTCGTCACGCGTAACAGCACAGTGAATCGACGGCAGTACACAGCACATGTGTGACGAGAGATAAAAGACAGAGAAACAATAGATGTTTAACTGAAAAAAACAAAACAAAACAGTGATATGACTAAATAAAAGGTCGGTATGGAAGGCTGATCTCACCAATGACGGGTAAGATCCCCCTGAAACTTTGGGACAACCTAAGGCAGGGACAGTCACGATTACTTGACCTTGTCGACACTGTGAGCAGGCACAGTGTGCGACAACTCTGTCACCGTGCAGTAAACACAGCACAATGATTGTGACGGGAGATACAAAACAGAGAACAAAGATTGTAACTGAAAAACAAACAAAACAGTGAATGATAAAATTAAAGGTCAAGTATGGAAGGCGGATTCATCCAATGACGGGTAAGATCCCCCTGAAAACTTTGGACAACCTAAGGCAGGGACAGTCACGATTACTTGACCTTGTCGACACTTGAGCAGGCACAGTGTGCGACAACTCTGTCCCGTGCAGTAACACAGCACATGATGGTGACGGATACAAAGACAGAGAAACAAATAGAAGTTAACTGAAAAAAACAAAACAAAACAGTGATATGACTCAAATTAAAAGGTCAAGTATGAAGGCTGATTCACCAATGACGGGTAAGATCCCCCTGAAAACTTGTGGGACAACCTAAGGCAGGGACAGTCACGATTACTTGACCTTGTCGACACTGTGAGCAGGCACAGTGTGCGACAACTCGACTGTACAGTACACAGCCTGTGCAAGTAAGCAGTACACGCACATGATGTGACGAGAATAACAAGACAGAGAACAAATAATGTTAACTGAAAACAAAAAAAAAAAACAGTGATATGACTAAAATTAAAAGGTCAAGTAGGGAAGGCTGTTCACAAATGACGGGTAGATCCCCCTAAACTTTGGCCAACCTAAGGCAGGGACAGTCACGATTATTGACCTTGTCGACACTGTGAGCAGGCGACAAGTGTGCGACAACTCTTGCACCGTGCAGTAACAAACAGCCATGATGTGACGGGAGATAACAAGAACGAGAAAAAAATAGATGTTAACTGAAAAAACAAAAAAAAACAGTGATATGACTAAAATTAAAAGGTCAAGTATGGAAGGCTGATCACCAATGACGGGTAAGATCCCCCTGAAAACTTTGGGACAACCTAAGGCCAGGACAGTCACGATTACTTGACCTTGTCGACACTGTGGAGCAGGCACATGGTGCGACAACTCGTCACTGTCAGTAACCAGCACATGCAACACTCGTCACCGTGCAGTAACACAGCACATGATGTGACAGAGTACAAAGACAGAGAAACAAATAGATGTTAACTGAAAAAAAAAAAAAACAGTGAATGACTAAAATAAAAGGTCAAGTATGGAAGGCTGATTCACCAATGACGGGTAAGATCCCCCTGAAAAACTTTGGGACAACCTAAGGCAGGGACAGTCACGATTACTTGACCTTGTCGACACTGTGAGCAGCACAGTGTGCGACAACTCTGTCACAGTGCAGTAACACACAGCAATATGTGACGGGAGATACAAAAACAGAGAAACAATAGATGTGAACTGAAAAAAACAAAACAAAACAGTGAATGACTAAAATTAAAAGGTCAAGTATGGAAGGTGATTCACCAATGACGGGAGATCCCCCTGAAAACTTTGGGACACCTAAGGCAGGACAGTCACGATACTTGACCTTGTCGACACTGTGAGCAGGCACAGTGTGCGACACTCTGTCACCGTGCAGTAACACAGCACATGAGGTGACGAGATACAAAGACAGAACAAAAATAGATGTTAACTGAAAAAAACAAAACAAACAGTGATATGACTAAAATTAAAAGGTCAAGTATGGAAGCGGATCACCAATGACGGGTAAGATCCCCCTGAAATTGGGACAACCTAAGGCAGGGACAGTCACGATTATGACCTTGTCGCCACTGTGAGCAGGCACAGTGTGCGACAACTCCGTCACTGTCATACCGTCAACCTGTCAGTAACACAGCACATGATGTGACGGGAGATACAAAGACAGAAACAAATAGATGTTAACTGAAAAAAACAACAAAACAGTGATATGACTAAAATTAAAAGGTCAAGTATGGAAGGCTGATTCACCATGAGCGGGTAAGATCCCCCTGAAAACTTGGGACAACCTAAGGCAGGACAGTCACGATACTTGACCTTGTCGACACTGTGAGCGAGGCACAGTGTGCGACAACCTCTGTCACCGTGCAGTAACAACAGCAACAACGGTGTGACGAGAGACAGACAAAGACAGAGAACAATAATGTTAACTGAAAAAACAAACAAAACAGTGATATGAACTCAAAATTAAAGGTCAAGTATGGAGGCTGATTCACCAATGACGGGGTAAGATCCCCCTGAACTTTGGGACAACCTAAGGCAGGGACAGTCACGATTACTTGACCTTGTCGACACTGTGAGCAGGCACAGTGTGCGACAACTCTGTCACCGTGCAGTAACACAGCACATGATGTGACGGGAGATACAAGACAGAGAAACAAATAGATGTTACTGAAAAAACAAAAACAAAACAGTGATTACTAAAATTAAAAGGTCAAGTAGGGAAGGCTGATTCACCAATGACGGGTAAGATCCCCCTAAAACTTTGGGACAAACCTAAGGCAGGGACAGTCACGATTACTTGACCTTGTCGACACTGGTGACAGGCAAGTGTGCGACAACTGTCACTGTACAAACACAGCATGTCACATGTCACACGTGCAGTACACAGCACATGATTGACGAAGATACAAAGACAGAGAAACAATAGATGTAACTGAAAAAAAAAAAAAAAACAGTGATATGACTAAATTAAAAAAGGTCAAGTTGGAAGGCGGATCACCAATGACGGGTAAGATCCCCCTGAACTTTGGGACAACCTAAGGCAGGGACAGTCACGATTACTTGACCTGCGACACTGTGAGCAGGCACAGTGTGGCGACAACCTGTCACGTGCAGTAACACAAGCAACAGGATGTGACGGAGATTCAAAGCAGAGAAACAAATAGATGTTAACTGAAAAAACAAAAAACAAAACAGTGATGATGAACTAAAATTAAAGGTCAAGTATGAAGGCTGATTCACCAATGACGGGTAAGATCCCCTGAAAACTTTGGGACAACCTAAGGCAGGGACGTCCACGATTACTTGACCTTGTCCGACACTGTGAGCAGGCACAGTGTGCGACAACTCTGTCACCGTGCAGTAACACACACATGATGTGACGGGAGATACAAAGACAAGAGAAACAAAAGATGTTAACTGATAAACAAAACAAAACAGTGGATTGACTCTAAAATTAAAGGCAAGTTGGAAGGCTGATCTCACCAATGACGGGTAAGACCCCCTGAAACTTTGGGCAACCTAAGGCAGGGACAGTCACGATATTGACCTTGTCGACACTGTGAGCAGGCACAGTGTGCGACAACTCTGTCACCGTGCAGTAAACACAGCACTGATGTGACGGAGAGATACAAAGACAAGAAAACAATAGATGTTAACTAAAAAACAAAACAACAGTGATATGACTAAATTAAAAGGTCAAGTATGGAAGGCTGATTCACCAATGACGGGTAAGATCCCCCTGAAAAACTTTGGGACAACTAAGGCAGGGACAGTCACGATTACTTGACCGTCGACACTGTGAGCAGGCACAGTGTGCGACAACTCTTCACGTCAGTAACACAGACATGCATTAGTGAACACCGCACTGATGTGACGGGACATACAAGACGAAACAAATAGATGTTAACTGAAAAACAAAACAAAAAGTGATATGACTAAATTAAAGGTCAAGTATGGAAGGCTGATTCACCAATGACGGGTAAGATCCCCCTGAAAAACTTTGGGACACCTAAGGCAGGGACGTCACGATTATTGACTTGTCGACACTGTGACAGGCACAGTGTGCGACAACTCTGCACGTGCAGTAAACACAGCACATGATTGACGGGAGAGACAAAACAAAACAATAGATGTTAACTGAAAAAACAAAAAAAACAGTGATATGACTAAAATAGAAAGGTCAAGTATGGAGCTGATTCACCAATGACGGGTAAGATCCCCCTGAACTTGGGACAACCTAAGCAGGGGACAGTCACGATTACTTGAACCTTGTCGAAACTGTGAGCAGGCACAGTGTGCGACAACTCTCGTCACGATGCAGTAACACAGCAAGCACATGTTGCAGATGTAGAATACAAAGACGAGAACACAATAGATGTTAACTGAAAAAAAAACAAAAAAAACAGTGGATATACAAAAAATAAAGTCAAGTATGGAAGGCTGATTCCCATGACGGGTAAGATCCCCCTGAAACTTTGGGACAACCTAAGGCAGGACAGTCCGATTACTTGACTTGTCGACACTGTGAGCAGGCACAGTGTGCGACAACTCTGTCAACCGTGCGTTACACAGCACATGATGTGACGGGAGATACAAAAGACAGAGAAACAAATAGATGTTAACTGAAACACAAACAAACAGTTGATATGACTAAAATTAAAAGGTCAAGTATGGAAGGCTGAGTCACCAGGAGGGGTAAGATCCCCTGAAACTTGGGAAAACCTAGGCAGGGACAGTCACGATATACTTGGGAACCTTGTGACACGGTGAGCACAGTGTGCGACAACTCCGTCACTGTGCAGTAACACAGCACAGGAGACATGATCTAATTTACATCTTACATGCAGTCTCAGTTATGAAGAACATGCAGTACAAGGGCGCATCAGAATATTGACAGCACGACATTGGATAAGTTGCAGCCTACCTCTGTACCTCTGACCTCGTCCTCGCTGAATAGCTTCACTTACAGCCACTCCTGCTCCACCATGTGTTGAGCTTTGAAAGCCAGCCGACATTTGGAGCTTCTTTTTCCTGGTTTGCTCTGTCCTTCCTCTCCCCTTTCCCCTCTTTCTTTTAAGTCTTCTGTTTCTCTCGTTCATTCTTCTCCTCCCTCTGCTGGCTTTCTGACTTGTTTGCCCCTTGCGTCTCTCTTCTGCCTTTTTCCTCTCTCCACTTGTCTCTTGTTTTACGCCTGGACAGCAGACTGTTTCTCCTCCTGATCATCCACCTTCCCTTACCAGTCTATCATACAGGGGTGGACCAGTAGAAAGTAGCAGGAAGAATTGCTACTTTCTGCTGGTCCACTCCTGTACAACAGACCGGTAATTCTTCATCTTCATCATGTTCTCTCCATTCCTCATTCTTTGCCGTTCTTCCTTCATCCTAGCCCACTCCTGCCTTCTCTTTGTAGTTCTGGACAATGGACAGGACCATCTTCATTGTCTCTTCCAGGTCCTTTTCTTCCTCCTCATTACCTGGGTTGTGCACCTTGCGGGTGTGTCAGTCCTTGGTTTGGGTATCATTGCGTGAACTCAGTTGCAACTCAAAAGATCTACCTCCTGCTTATTGGAAATGTAACCTGCTAAAGTTATTTAGCTAAGAGAGCATGTGTACTCCTCCTCCAACACGATACAGTACAGAATAAGTGCTAAGCTTCTGTTTCTTTGAAAGAGCTGACTAAACACGGAGCAATGACTGCAAAGCTTTCACCTCATATTAATGTCTTCAGCCTGAAATTTCATATACCTCGGAGTGGTGATCGACAACAGACTGGACTGGAAATCTAACACCGAGGCTGTGTACAAGAAAGGGATGAGCAGACTCTACTTCCTGAGGAAGCTGAGGTCCTTCAACTTGTGCAGCAAGATGTTGGAGATCTTCTACCAGTCTGTTGTTGCCAGTGCCATCTTCTTTGGTGTTGTTTGTTGGGGCAGCTGCATCAGAGCCAGCGACACCAACAGACTTGATAAGATCATCAAGAAGGCTGGCTCTGTTCTTGGACTCAGATTTGAGTGTCTTGAGACTGTGGTGGAGAGGAGGACGCTGAATAACCTGTTATCCATCATGGACAATGAGCAGCACCCTCTCCACCACACAGTGGACAGACAGCTGAGCAGCTTCTCCCACAGGCTGCTACAGCTCCAGGAAATCTTTCCTGCCACATGCCATTACACTGTATAACAGCTAAAAACTCAACACTCAACATTGCCAATTTGATGTATATACTATTGTACAATATGTTTTATTTACTATTGCTATTTTGATATTTTATTATGTATAGTTTGTTCTTTATATTTTTATTCTTATGTTGTCTATTGTCATTGTGTGTAATGTTGCTGCTGCACTGTAATTTCCCAGCTTGGGATAAATAAAGTATATCTAAAAAATATCATTTAAATTTAAGTCATTTTTATTAATTCCAGCTGTTCTATATAAGCATGATACACATTGAATTTCATACAGTTGTACAATCTGTTAGTATTTTATCCCTTAATATACATGTCCTTCAATCATCCTGAAGTAGTTGGGTGGTTTTAAGTAATGGGTCATTTAGTGGAGATGTTAAACTCTGTCTGTTTCCCATCTGTAGTGTAAGTACAAAATGTATCTATGAGATTTACAATGTACCACTAGATGTATATTTTTAATTACCATTGATACCTGGTTGATAATTAAACATTTCAAAACAAAAGGAACAGCAAAAACTGCAACACGTTATGATTTTATGTGTTTGCCACTCCCGTCGCTACATGGTACAGACTCTGAATCATCATGACAGTGATTTCAAATTGAAATCATGAGCTTGTAGTTACAACATGTTAACACATCACAACTTGCAAATTTCCACTTCCAAAGTCATGAATACCAAAAGAGAGGAGCGTTCATATGGAAACATGCCCTCATTTGAAGGCAGCATTATCCCCATAGCAGCCTCTTCCTCGATAAGAAGCAAACTATACACAAGTCTGGTAAGCTCACCTCTTACTAACTCCACACTGCCACATTTTTTATTATCACATTTCTTCACAATCTTCAACTATCGCCTATCTTCATAATCTTACTCAAATACTTAATACTCAAGCAATCTGCACTCCGAGACAGATAAATATATCAGATATTTTCTCCTTGGTTGCTGCTCTAAAAGACACTCCTGTTAGCCATACTCCCTGAGCGTCTCTGAACATAGCTGTTTGAATAACTACAACATATGTTAGGGATTTTGCACTATGTGTGTGTGTGTGTGTTTGTGTGTGTGTGTGTGTGTGTGTGTGTGTGTGTGTGTGTGTGTTTAGAGATGGCACGGGTCCATGTCTCCACCTCCCATCTGTTTACATTGTCATGTGCTTGATGAGGCGAGACCACTCATTTGTCAAACAACATGTGGGGTAGCCGAGGTGGGGATGGGGTGTGTGGGGAGTAGCAGCTGAGAACGGTGTGTGTGTGTGTGTGTGTGTGTGTGTGTGGTAACGGGGGGATAATTAGATAAGGGGGACTGTGTAGCAGAAAGGTTAATGACAGTAATGAATATATTAGTGTAGGAGAGAGAGCAGGTTCTCTTTGCTGCATCTGCAGGTTCAGAAAATGTAGAATACCACAAACACTACAAATCCCCATTAATGACTCGCTGCTATTTTGCAAACAAATCTTTCCACAAGACAAAAAAACCTTGATTGTAGATCTGTGAATGGATCTTTCACAGATCTACAAACAAACCCAGAGTCCTCAGATTTAACCCTACTCAAAGAAAGATGAGCTGGACGACTGAGAACCTTCACAGACTTCATGATACCTGATGAGATGCTCCATGATAAAAGAAATATGTTTTCTTCTTCTGTTCAGTTTCATTTAAATAATTTAATTCAAACCTAAAATGTGTCTTCCAAAGAACTATTCTTTAGTCTGCTCTCAGTTTCTGCTTATTAAGTTAATTGTGCATTACATAAAGCAACCGTTTGCAGTCAGTTTTATGGTGAAATAAAAAAGGGAAATAGGTGTTGCTGGATTAATGCAGCTAATGCACAATGTTTTAATTTGAAAATGGATTGGTAATACATTTCTCAAATTATTTGATTATTGGAGTGAAAAATAGCTGTATTCTGTGTCATGACAAACATTTTATCTTCATCATTTCATCGTGATCTATACCTACATGGACTGTACACAGAGATTTGAATTAAATGCTGAGGTGTAAACTAACCGTTTGCGGTGAGGATGGACATTTATGTTCATATCTTGGGATCGGTTTTGAATCCTTTTAGATCATGCAGTTCTTTCCATCAGTTGAATGATGATCTACGTGCTCTGTCATTGTCCCTTTTAACTTTTTTTGTGCCATAATACCAAAATATATGTCTCACTTTGAAACTTTGCCTGGGAAAATGCAACTCCTCTGGTCTGTATGCTGTAAATCATTTTGTCTAATTATAGATTAATATAGCCAGTCTTCTCACAGATGGTTTTATTTCCATGTGTAGGTGATAGAGGGTATCAGCATTAAATAAAGACTGTTTCATAGCCAGTTCAAAACTCCTTAAATAAATAAATAAATGTCCCCAAACTGAAATTCTGAAACTAGATTAGAACTTAAATTAATTTAAAACCTAGCTACACTTCCTTCAAACCTCATCAGTCAGCCTTTTAAACTTTTAGACACACACACACACACACACACACACACACACACACACACACACACACACACACACACACATACACAGATTGATGGAGGGAGCACAGGGTGCCACCATCTGGAAAAGGTCAGAGGTCATAAAATGGGACCACTGGTCACTCTGATGACATCTGGGACGGCAGACTGTCTTTCTAAATCCACCTCTACGTCCAACTCACACACACATGCACACACACACACACACACACACACACACAGTCTGGTGCACTCGATGGATATCTGTCATATTGATTGTCATGTCTGGTTCTGACAAAGTCATCAAAGCCAGCAGCAATGTCTGGCAACCTGGCTTACCCTATATTTGTGTTTGTGTGAGTGTGTAGATACATTTAGACTTTATACTTTAAATTGTGTTTTTCAATATTACTGTAAATTATTCTAATTCAAAAACAAAAAATGTACACATCTCTTTTTCTGTGTTTATGTAAATGACACTGCCTGTTATTCCACTTTTGCAGGCAAGAGGGCAGCAGCCTCCTATAATACATGATTGGCCTGTTGTACTGTACCTGTAATACTTTTATAAATAGTATTCAGTGCTGTTATGTCAAACAGGGTCTCTCATTGTTGAAATAATTTGAAGATTTCATTGTTTTATTGTTAAAATGCCACCCTACAGAGTTACTGTAGGGGGGCCACCAAATTATAACTGGCTCCAGCATTAGAGGGAAAACTCTACAGTTTGTCTGGGTCAGTTTGAAGTTGCCAAAGAGTCTGTGGACTTTGGACTGTCATCTCTCATCAGCAAATATTGGATTCGATCTGTTTGCGAGTTTAAATCAGTTTTATTTTAATTTATTTGGATTCATTAGAAAGCCAAAGATGTGGCATAGTGTGTAATATTACCACAAAAGAATAGCTTCAGTAGAAATCTAGTGCTCAACATGTCTCAACATTTCCAAGAGAAACACTAAAGCAACAACAGGAAATGTTTTTCTGTTGTTGTTGGTGTGACGTGTGATTCAGTCAAACGACAGAAGAGACACTGCAGTTTTATCTCAATGGCCACTCAGCTAGCTCTGTAGAAGGATGTGCAGGGATTGGTGGTCATTTTATAAAGTGTGTTAATCTGACAGATTAGCTTGATTAGGTTAAAGATTTTGTTGATTTTTTTTTTTTGGCCTTTATTTGATAGAGACAGCTTGAAGAGTGACAGGAAATGTGGGGAGAGAGAGATGGGGAATGACATGCAGGAAAGTGCCACAGATCGGATTCGAACCCTGGGCAGCCGTGGCAAGGACTGCGGTTTTGTACGTGGGGTGGATGCCTACCAACCGAGCTAAACAACCCCCTAGCTTTATTAAGTTAATCTGAGAACATTTGTGTGTGTGCATATCTCTGTGGATTACAACTTGGCTCCACTGTGAACCCCATTCAAAACCACATGCAGTATATTTGAATGTCCTTACAGTTAAGATTCAAAGTCGCTGTGATGATATTTGACAGGTGACGTCGGGAGTTGCCAGGCTGTATTCTTCACAGCGTCTAAATAGTGTTTTGTTGATGTCTTGTCAATAAGCTGCAGCTGTAGTCGATGTCCAGAGAGTCTCTTTCGATAAGCTGAATCCCCTTCAGAGACCAGACATCAGTATTCCTGTCTGAGCCAGTACCCCCACTGCAATTTAACAATGACATTTTAACCTCTAAAAATCAGATTCCATGTGGTTTATCCAAATCAAAGCGTAAAAAACAGATTGTGCGCATTTACATTCATCTATCAAATCCACCAGCAGTCCATTGACACTTGTATGCCTGGTTGCACAAAGCAGGCACCCTCCCCTCTGACATAATGACCCTCCCGACCTACACAACAATATAGAGATCTTGTCTAGAAACTGTATTGACTTATTGACCAAACTCGTCACACACGAGAGCAGCCGATATCGACATGTTGCTTACACAGGAATGTAACCTACATTTAGTTTAGAGCAGCTGCCATCTAGTTTATCACAAATACTTTGCTGACTGTAAACACAAGTCGAGATGAGACTGTAGTTATATTCTGTCTTCTTTTTTTTATTACAAAGGTCAGGTCAGCTCTTTTTAACCTTCCCAGGTTTGTGCCTCATTCACCTGAGCACTAGTTTTACAGTACAAAAATAATGGTTCATATTTTTTTTGACTATTTCTAGCCATGTATTAATACATATTTGATGTACCCCTTGATGTGTTTTAATAGATTCTGGACAACAATACAGTTCTTTGTGACAGAGGAATTACCTAAATTAGGGTGTAGATTAGCAGCCTCTCCTTTAAAGGGCTCTATTTACAGAATATGGCAGAAGTAGAAAAAAATATTGATAACTATGTTTCCATTAGTGTTTAATCACCATAAATAAGAATTGTTATGATTTTGTTATCTTAGAATGAACCCTTTATATGGACAGAAACCAAAGACCCTCTTCCACAGACAGACTAAACACTGGCTCTGTTTTGTTTTTATTTTTCCTCCACTGCCAATATATAAAAACATATTTTCACAGAGATCAGCATAGGATACATTTGCATTTTACTTGCCTGCTAAAATGGCAGACATCTTACAAAGAGGAATACAATACAAATACAAATCCATGTAAACCTTGGCATAACAAGACAACTTTATATTGTACTCTCTGTGGTTTATACAAAACCAGGCGGACATGCAGTCTAAGCTTAGCTGCATGTTGTAACTCTCATGTAACATCAGGATATGAATCATACATGAAGATGTTTTCACAAAGATCATCAGCTTTTCACACAGACGTACCAACGATTCACCACCAAGGTCAGAAAACATGAGCATCTTACCATCATCTCTCTCTCACACACACACACACACACACACACACACACACACACACACACACACACACACACAGGGCTACTTCCATTATACCTCGTGGTTTGGTGGCCTGCTGTTTTTCTGTACTCAATTTCACTAAACAAGAAACAATAGCTTACACACACACACACATGTGCGCAGACAGGCACACACTCATACACACACTCATACATACAACACACTTATCAAGTGATTAACTGTCAAACTGCACAGCCAGAGTTCAACAAAGGTCAGGATTGATTTACATAGACAGATGGAGAGGCCTATTAGGGTGTGTGTGTGTTGAGTGTTTGTGTGTGTGTATCCAGTCCCCTCCCCCCTACACCGACCAAGCACGCACACACACACAGACACACACACACACACACACACACACACACACACACTCCCCCATGGCACTGCTCTGTGCAACTAGTTCATGTTACCATGGAGATGATGAGCTTGCTGTACATCATCATGATGGGGTCGTGGCACAGTGAAAGGTCAAAGGTCATGGGTGGCACAGTGTGTTTGTGTGTATCAGTGTGTGGACTGTCCTGAGGGGGAAATTCTTTCTATGTGAGAGCGTTTTGTGGGCAGTCAACCTAAAAAAAAAGCAGTTTGAATCCAATTACATGTCAGGGATACAGTTAGAGGTTATCTCTGGATTCTTTGATTTATTAGAGTGAGGGGAAGAGACTAGTAGAAAGCATGTACAACTTTTAATTATGAGGTTTGTTACACACTGCTGAGGTTTTTTGGTAGATTTAAAAATGCGTCAACCAATTCCTGAAGTCATAGCATTGATAATTAATATACCACATAAATGTTTTGTCTTCAGTGCAGACGTTCAAAACCAGTTTTAAGACATTTCAAGTAGCAGCTTCTGTCAACGCTGTCCCAAAATATAAAATAATAATAATAAGATTCTCGGGATTGTTAGCTGATAACCTGAAGGAGGATTACAGTTTTACTTAAAGTCTGTGGAAAGGCAATTCTTTCAAAATACATTAAATATGTTGGAAAATAGTTGCTGAAAACACGTGAAAAGACTTTGAACAGTATATTACTGAAATGTAGAGTTAGAGGTTCAAACAGTTTTTCACCAGTTTTCAGTCCAGGATTTTCTGGGCGGTCCTAAAGGGTGACTCGATGACACACTGAGGCCACCCTGAGCATACCCCTGCACCCCTAGCAGTGAGATTAATTCATCTCGCTCAGCGTGTTTCAAAGTTAGTCATGTCATTTTCTGAACTCGCGTCAAAATTGCTGCTAACAGTGTTGTTTACAGATATGGTTATAAATCACTAAGTTTTTCCACCTCTGATCCTTTCATAATGTATGTTAATGACAGTAAATCTTTTTTTCTTCTTCTAATTATCATCATCATTATCTTGTTTGCCTCATATCATGAGTTATATGCTCTAATGTCACAGTAGTACATGACTTGTCAGTAATTCCCTTCCTCAGCATGAGCATCCCTTTGCTTCTGCAGTAAATAAAGTGATGCTGATGTGATTCTCATGTGATGCTCCAATGCGTGTGTGTGTGTGTGCATTGCAGAGTGAGAGAGAATAGAGAGCGAGAGATAAATGCTGCTGTCGTGCTGTGCGGTGCGCTCCGTCACTTTGATAAATCTCACAGCAAGCTGACGACACCTGCTGACAGCACACTAAAATCTGATTGGCTGGAACAGCTCCGGGTCAGGAGGATGCTAATGGATATGATGTGGACAACAAATCGCACGCAGTAATGCACACACGCACAAGGACACACATGTGAAGAACATCCTGCACGCACTCTGTCTGACTGTATCATTAGCAGGGCAATTACAGCTAATGACAAAGTCGTCACTCTGACTCACCTGAGGAGCAATTAGCTCATTTGCAATTATTTTACATCATACAGATATTTTCACGTGGACAATTAGACTATAAGTAATTAATCCAGTAAGCACACACTTCACTAATAGGTGAGCGTATATGTACAAATCTAATACACACTCGCCTTTACACATACGCACACACACACACATTATATCCTCTTTGATCTCTGTTTTGATTCATGGTTTATCATGTAGGTCAAGAAGGCGCATGCTCCGTCCCCTCTCGACTCTGCTCTATTTGCGCCTCTTCCCAGCATCACAGATCGGTCACCAAGCATTACATATGATTTGATTTCAATTGATTTGAGAGGAAATCACTGCTGACAAGAGAAGACAAAAAAAAGAGACAAAAAAAAAGAAAGAGGATGAACAGAGAGAATACAACATGAGTAAAACATCAGTGAGAGTGTTGAGGAGATGGAGAAAGTCATGGTGTGACGAGGGGGGGTGGAGGGGTGGGATGATGAAACGCAGTTGCAGTCTCGACCTTTGAAGAGCCAGTGGAAAATGTACGGACAACTTCAAAAGAGTACCATGAAATATACAACACACCACCACCACCACCGCCGCCGCCACCACCATTGGTGGTGCTGCTTTCTGCTTCTGCTGTGGCTTGAAAAATCTCGTACCTCCAGGTGTTGGTGTTTTTCAACTGGTTGTTTTCAGCTTGTGCTCACCTTTTGATATTTTCCTTCATAGGTCAGATAAGAGTTGCTTCCCGAGAAGCCGCTGTGAAGCGCGAGCTGTCGGAATACAGATTGTTGTCTTTTCATCTCTGCATCTTCTGAACTTTGGCTTTGTCGAGGTCGAAGGTTTTTATCTGTTGTTCGAAGGGAAAGATGACAGTGAATCTGACGCTGCTGTTCTTTGCGTCGCCCTCCCTCTTTAAATCCATCTCTCCCTCCATCTCTTTCCACGCTTCACATCCTTCACTTGCCCTATCTGCTATTCCCTTGCTCTTACTGCCTCCAACCCGCCCCTCCACCCATGCACTGCTCTGTGTGTGTGTGTCCTTTCTCTTGATGCGTCCATCTATCTGTCTGTCTCTCTCTATCTTGCTTTCTTTCTGTGTGTGTGTGTGTGTGTGCCTGGCTGATGCAGATGAGACAGTGATACATGATTTGCTGCGAGTCTTTCTGTCAGAGGACATCAGATCATCAGCCGCACACATGCACACACACACACACACACACACACACACACGTGTGCAGGAAAACACACACATGCAGGCAAACACACACATATATACACGTGGCGTCTGAGGAGATAAGGGAGTCTTTGAAGGTGGAAATTAGTTTTGGCGCCTGGCTGCTCCTGTCTTGCAGGTCATGTGACTAAATCCTCCAGTCACACCAACATAAACTGATAAGACAGCTACTCTCCGAGTGTGTGAGTGTGTGTTTGTCCTGCTTGCTTTATGACCGTGCACATTTACCTGCATGCACTGAGCAAGTGTGTGTGTGTGTGTGTGTGTGTGTTTCTGCCTTGTGTGTGTTTGTGTGTTTATAGATTCCATTTATCCAGTGAGCGTCTCTTGTGGCAGGGCGAGGTAATTGGTGGCAGATAAACAGCGCTTAACACAGGCACACACACACACTCTCTCTCTGACACACACACACACACACACACACGCACACGCACACAAATACACAGTAATCAGAGGGGATTTACAATGTGTAGTTTGGAGCCTAATTGCTCTTCAGGTCCCTGTGAGAGTGCTGCCAAAGCCATTAGCCGCTGCTATTCTCAGAATATTCAGTGTGTGTCGCTTGAGTGTGTGTGTGTGTGTGTGTGTGTTTGGTCTCTTGAAAATGAGCGTGCACATCACTTCAGTGTATTTATGCATGTGTGTTTGTGTGCTTTGTTTCAAGCAATTGTCTGTGTGTGTGTGTGTGTGTGTGTGTGTGTGTGTGTGTGTGTGTGTGCGTGTGCTTGTTCTTCTATGTTCATACCCCTTATTTGCTTCTCATTGGTGTGCGCGTGCCCGTAGCTTTAGTGCTTTTCTCGTCGACTTGGCTTCCCTCCAAGCCTGAAGAGCTAATTGGAATTAGAATAACATTCCTCAAAGGCCGCTCGTTTAGTGCCGCCGCTGAGTGCTAACGACAGAGTAGTGGGTGAGAGAAAGGCGGGAGAGAGCGCCCTAGCGATCTGCGCTAACAATGTTTTATTCTGATTTTTAATGAGGGGTAATCACTCAGCTGGAGAGGAAGAGCAGTGGAAAAAAAAACACTAAAAAAAAAAAGAAGAAGAAGAAAAACGAGAAAGTGGAGGGGGGGTGCGTAGAAGGAGAGGTGAGGAGGAAACAGTAATTATCTCCTCTCTGAGCTGTGAGTCATAGCAGATCTTACGGTCTCTCCCCGGGAAATTAGAGATGCACACTAACTGCCTTTATTCAGAGTCAGTGCTACCTGACAGCACAGAGGCCTTTCTGTTTTGTTATCACCGTGTGAAAGAACAAACGCTGCAGCCAACACTATCTGCATTCATTTACTTGTGTTTCTAGTGGTATACTATAAATCTCGTGGTGGTTTGTAGACTGTAAATCCAAATGTTTTCACAGATAGAAGTACAAATGTGTGATAGTTGAAGGTGCCGCAGCAGTTGAGGAGTGAAGGCTGTCCAGTCCGGTTTTGATTGCATCACCGTTGATCTCATGAGCCTTCAAGAAAAGTCAACGCCGGTCAAAACTAGCCAAAGCAAAGTGCATTCATACCATAGTGTGAGGCCATGCAGAAGCTATTACTAAAGATGGTCTCAGCACCACTTTCTGAAGGTGTCATCTCAGAATCAACTGCATTTTTACTTGGTCTTATCACAGTCTAAGACAAAAAGGACTCTGGATTTTGGTCAGGACCACAACTGCAGGGATATATCACTGTGCATTCCCTGTGCCTGTGCATTGTCTGATTTATTTGTTAACATCATTACTGTGATTGAATGTAAATTTTCCACTTCAAATGCAACCAATAACTTGATTCATGAATGCGGGGCACAGGAGAAGAGTACCATGACAGTGCTTGAAGGCCATGCAGGAGCTGCTGGTGGATGTGGCAGCAAAAATGGATACAAATAGGAAAGCTTTACCGGTGTTGCTTCACTTTCTGATGCAAAGGATGGCGACAAGTTTGTGTGCCACAGTTACTCTACATGCGATGTAGAAGCTTCCTCCATTTTGGTGTCCGCGTGTCAAAGTTTCCCCATCCCTTAATATGTACTTTATGGTTTTTAAATCGCATTGTTTGTTGGCTGATATCGTTGTCAACATTAAGCCAAAGAACATTTTCAATGTGAGCAATAATAAAAGTCTTCTTTATTCATGTCTCTGTCAAATTGAGTGTCATCTTTCTGAAGCAGTGTTATGTGCATTCACAGCACTTAAGATGAAGGTGAGAGAAAGATCATTTAAAAGGTCGACATGACTTAAAGCGGGTAACGTGACATGTTTATTGTATTGACATTTAATGGAAACCACAATCTTTCCCATCTGGCTGTACAGACTACATTGCTCTTAGCCAATTAGTTGTTGTTTTTTTTAAATCCAGGATCCCACCAGGAAGCCATCAAAACCTACAGTTAAGCCCTGATTATCGATATACGGTAAACTCTGAAGATTTTTCACTCAGTCCAACTGAGCGTTAATCAATACGGAGCATTCAGGGATCGGAGAGAGAGGCGGAGAAATCAGATTTGCAAAACAGAGTGTGAGAATGAAGGAGGGACTAAGAGACAAAAGAGAGGTTGGACAAGGACAGAGAGACATATAAATAGACAGAAAGAGAGAGAGAGAGATGGAGTGATATGGCATATAGCAGTAGTGGAGTGTGAAACAGATGCTGCTCAGTGGAGAGAGAGAGGCCAATGGTGCTTGTAGAGTGCTTAGAAAGGGCAGAGGCTGAATCGATTCACACACACACATACACACATTAATCTACACTGTGTGTGTGTGTGTGTGTGTGTGTTTGTGCAAAGGAGGAGGAGTGGGTGTTAGGGAGACCGGACGAGGTGGAGGAGTGAGGAGGGGGTGATAGTGGCAGGGGAGACATAGAGGTGGAGATGGATCAGGAGAGAGATAGAGGCTGATTATTGCTGAGCACTGACAGAGTAAAGGCCCCATGGGTGTGATACTAACACACACACATTCACACACCAGCACGCACACGCACGGCCTTCAAGTAAACACATGAGCTTACACACTCACCCACAAAGTGATGGAGATGGAGCTGCCAGAGTGTAATACAGTTAAAGCACCATTTCCACCCGCCATCACCGCTGAACGTTTACACCCTCCTCCCTCCTCTCGCTCTCCTCCCTCTGATAGCCTTTCTCCTGTCTCTCCTCCCCTGATCATATTCAACTCCCAGCCTAATTCTCAGTCCTCACCCCCCCTCTTCCCCAGACCTCTCCTCCTTCCCTTTTCTCCTCCTCTCCTCTCCTCCCTCCCTCCCTTCCTCGCCCACTTTTCTCCTGCTTACTTTATTATAGCTTCTCTCCACATGAGAGGATTCTCCGGACCCTCGGAGCAGAAAATGGAGGCTAGTGGAGAGAGACAGGAAGAGATAAAAAATAAAAAAAAATCACACTGGCAAATATGTTGCACAGACACACATATACACATATACGCACACATATTCATACACAATGTTGTTTTCAAGAAGACAAACTAAAAGTATCATCCTTATAGTGTGTTCCCGCCAAACGCAAAGCAAATTTCCACCTCTGGATTATGATAATTACATATGATACTACACCCAGTTTACAATATACAGCATAAAATATTTTTAAAAATCCCCCAAAAATGATTCTGCACCGATTTTTTGTGTGAATAAAACATCTTTTTCAGACCTAAACTGTAATTCAACACTTAAAGCCTAACAAGTTTTATTCAAGTCTCAACTTTTTAGTGTCATCTTTGGTAAGATTAGATTAAACACTACATAACTTTCCTGCCATAAAATAACAGCTTCAGAATCATTTCGATGCTACGCTGACTCGTGATCAGGTGAACGGTGCCTCCGTCATTTCCTCTCTGCGCCCTGTGTGCCAGCTCGACACTGTGTAACTTTGTCGCCGCAGGTGCCAAACGCTTTACAGCACTAAGTCACACACCACCAACTATGCCACTGATTTTGGTGAAACTGGATCAAATTTAATTTGAGAAAATGTTCCCTGGTTTTCCCTCCGATGTTCCCTCCGTCTGCTCCAACTCAACTCTCTGTGATTAAACTGAATGCAGCTGCTGATAGCTCAGTTAGGCATAACATTGCTGCCTCTGTGCTCAGATTACTACGAACATAATGGCAGAGGCGAAAAGACTGAAGAGGACAGTTATAGAGAAGACAAAAAGTGACCGAGCAAGAGGCCGTTGGATAAGAGTAAATCTGGGACCCACTTTTAGTTGTTGGTGAGAGCTTGGTGAAATAAAAGGCTGAAAGACAGACTGAGCTTCTTGCTGTTGGACTATTAAGTAATATTAGCCGGCCGCTATGTCTTGTGTTGTTGACCTTGCTTGATGTTTGGCTGTTAGCAAAGTTGTCGACTCGCTAGTTTTTGATCATAAGTAATGTAATCAAAACAAATGCATGTCCATATTTTTGACAGTGGTGTGTGTAAGTGAATTGCAACCCGAAACTGAGGTCACCTAACCCCTCAAACCTTTTTGTGTGTCCTGCACTGCAAAAAACAACAAAAGTAGTCTCAGTAATGTCCTGCTATGACTGCAATGACTGCTAGTAATTATTAGACTAGTACATTAGCATGCTGACATTTGACACAAACTGTAAGTGAAGTTGGTGAGAATGATGGTATTTGAATATAAAACAGAATATTTAGATCCGATGATGGAGCTAGGTTACAATTAATTTCCAGGGGAACATAAATGGTTGTACTAAATGTCATGACAATCCATCTATGTTGAAATATTTCATAAAAACTACAAATGTTGACTTCATGGAGGTATTATTGGAAAAGGATATTGTATGTATTGGAGATATTTTACTGCACAAAGCAAGTGAAAACCTTGATCAGAGTTCACAAAGTTATTTGGATTGATCCTTCAGGTGTTGTGGATATCTGGATCAAGTTTCAGGTTAATCCAATAAATATTTGTTAAGATATTTTTAAAAAGTGGTGGACTGATCACTCACATCATTTATATAATGTAGAATTGATGTGTATATGGTTACAAATTTATTTGTCATACAAATATGCACCGACTTTCTATTAGACCAGACTCAGAGGGATCTATGAATTACTCATGTTTCAATTTGATATTATTCAGTGACTATTTGTGATAATAATTTGTGATTTGATAAAAAACCTCAAACTGATTTCCTTCACTTCATGTTGCATATATTTTATTTTTGCATATTTATACTGATGGAAACATAATCTGAAAATAACAGAAAGCAAGCAAGCAGGCGTCTGTCTTCCATTATGATTAGGTAAAGAGTGACTTCTTCTACGTCTTGCCATTTGATCCACTTTTGTTTGTTTTTTCCATTTGCTTGTGAGAGTGAGACACTGAGTCTGAAGAATAATGAGTAACTAAAAAAATGGCTGATGTTTCACAGTCTGACAAAAAGGATGGGATGGAGGACAAACAGAGTTTTATCAGAAGAGGAGGATTATGGAAATCAGGTTGTGATCTGTGGTGCGGTAATCCTTGCCGCAGCGAGCAATCCCTTAAAAAGTGTTAGTGAGATTAACCAGCAGATTAGCCACATAGCCACGCACATATTTAACTGATTAAAACCCATGAAAATCCGGACTCTGGGGGCGACCCACACCATTTAGGATCTGTATCCGCTGTTAGCTGTTGCCTCCGGCATAATTATGCATTTTGTGTATTGCCCTGAGTGTGTGTGTGTGTAGTCGCAGAGCCGAGGCCAAAGGAATAAAGACGGAGGATTAGTATGACCCAGAGGATGACAAAGGAGTTTTAATTTCCTTCGCATCCTGATGATTGATGAGAAAGTTTCTTATTCCATTTCTCCAATCTAATTATGGGCTATAAATGTAGGGTAGTGAAAGAAAGAAAAGCTTGTGCGTGCATGTGTGCGATCGATCTCTTGTGGTTGGCATTAGTTGGAATGATTCATGGTAAATGTAATCAATGTCTCTGATCAGCAGACCCTAGTTTATAGCTATCAATTGGGGAGGGGGGGTCGATAGCTGATGAGCTTTCAGTCCTCTGGGAAAATAGCCCTGGAGCTGTGTCTGAAAACAGCTTGCCAATTTTCTGATCAATTCCACCACAACTGTCTTTATTAAAGGAACATCAAGCACAAACAAATGCACAGTAGATAAAGTTAATGTAGTACAAAGAAAAGAAGGGATTATAAAACTATGGAAAGTATAATAAATTCTTAAAAGAAGCTGGACAGAAAGAAGCTTTTGGGTGTAATCTTACACTTAGTGTGTGGGATCCTGGATGAGAACTATTGTTTTTTTTTTATTATTGAACCTAATCAGACGCAGAAATCTGAGTGTGAAGACTCGCGGAACAGTGGTGTGAAAGCTGAACACATTCAGTGCAACGAACCTTTGAATTAGAGTGCATCTCATTATTGTGTACAGTATATGCGTTAGAGATTTGAACATGTGCACGTAGTGATTATGACAAATCCTCCTGGATCTAGCTGTATTATACCCTATGGAAAAATTGGATTATTTTTCAGAAACAGTGGTTCTTACACAGAGAGAGAGAGAGAGCTTTACCTACAATCACAGACCACTGAGAGTTTTTATTTATTTATTTAGCTTCACACTACTGCTCAAACATATATGTTTTAACATAGATAATTTAGTATAATTCAGAAGAGTAATTTAATGATTAAAACTTCCCCACGGTATTGCATGACAGGGGTACTGTCGTAACCATTTTATCACGAAATAATCTTTTTTTAATTTTGTTTCCAGTCCAGAAAAGCGAGTGACCTGAGATTGTTATAGTCTGATTTTAAGACCCTGTTTTACTTTTAGTTCCTGTGCAGTGGTTAGACTGAACAGGTCTAAACTAGAATTTGTCAGTTCAAAGTATCTTCAGCTGATATCCTGTAATCAAACCCTAGACTAACCTTCTGTTTTTATTTTGAGGAATAACTTAGCAACACACCTGTTAATTCCAGCTTGTTAAAAGCATTATTGTGCACTTGAACTGGAATCTGTTTGTGTTTAAATCTGCACAGATTTTGATTTTTCATTTTAGCAGCGACTGGTAATTCCATATATTCTTGTCTAACTCTTTCTCAGAGGGATCTTTGTCTCTTTCTGCCCTCCCTGTTGGTTTGAACCTTTGACAGTTAAGAAATGAACACTGATCCAAAAATGATTCACATACAGAACATGAATGCGGGCAGATTTCCTTTAACTAACATCCTCATTTGATTTTAACACCGTGACAGCACGTCGACGTGAGCTTTTCCTCTTGACAGGTAAATATGATGCAGTATTCTCTGGTGTAAATGAGGCTTGTTCGGGATGTAGTTCTTAATTAAGACTTAGTGGCTCTGCCTCAGACAGCTGCAGCCTCTCTGGAAGGAGGCTGGGCTTACGTTCAGCTGCTGTGTGCTTTTTTTCAATAACTCCGACTAACAGTCAGCTTCAGGTGAAGATGCATATTAAAGATGGAAAAGCCTTACACACACACACACACACACACACACACACACATGTGCACGCACACACTCCTTTATCTCTGTCCTATTGAATAACTCTGATGCTTTCCATATTCCATGCAAGGGATTATTACAGCTTACCCACAATCCCCAGCAGCTGATTATCCTGCGTGTTGACAGGACAGAGTTGTGCTATCGCCCTTGTGCAGCAGTCAGCTGTGTGTATGTGTGTGTGTGTATAAGAGAGAGAGAGAGAGAAAACATACTGTATTTAATGTGTGTGTATACTGTTTGTATGTGAGAGAGGAAAGTAAAGATTTATTCTGCATTTATATTCGTGAGAGACGGAGCAAGGAAATTTCTTTGTGTGTGTGTGTGTGTGTGTGTGTGTGTGTGTGTGTGGTAGTCCTCCACCTGGCAGGTGTTTGTGGTTGATACCTGCAGCTCCAGCAGTGCCGATCACCTCAGCATGGCACCTCACCTTGGGAGGGAGACAGCTCTAAGCTCATTAGCACACACACGCACACACACACACACACAGGTGCAAAGCACAGTGGGTTACCTGGGGGAGGTTGGGGCAAAAAAATAAATAAATAAATAAATAAACGTGAGGAAAAGAGGAAAAAAAGTAAATAAGCTCAAGGGAGATAGAGGAGAGGAAAGGAGAGTGTATTTTCTGAGAGGGGAGTAGAGAAAATCGGTTTACCTAAGGAGAGATAACCAGGAACTTTTGGAAAACAAAGAGAAAGACGAGGGAAGGCGGGAGTGGAGGAGCCTGGAGGAATAAAAAAAAAGAGAGAAAAAGGAATGATAAAAGGAGAAAACAACAAGACGAAAGCTTGGAAAGAAGGTGGAACAGGGGGTGGTGGGAAACATAAATGAGATGGAGAGGAGGAGCAGTGAAACACTGAGAAAGGAAAAGAGGAGGGGGAGGAGGCTTGAAGACAGAGTAACAGGATGTAATGGTTTTAAAGGACTGCTTTAATTCATGCTGGCAGCAGCTGCACTCTCGTTATCCCCTGCTCATATTTGCGTGAATTCAATTTAATCTTGTAGCTGGGTCTTCTGTCGACTGTTCTGCTGTCTGTGTGAGGTCCAAACACATGATGGTTCAGTCTGACTTTCATTCTGACACACACACACACACACACACAAAATCAATCAATTAATAAAATTAGAGATCCACAGCAAGAGGAGACCATGGTAATTAGAAATATGGGTTGTTCATGTGCCAGTAATACAACATTTTATAGATGGTGTGCTCTCATTCATCGAGTTAAAGCTGCACTAATCAATCATTTTATGGTAACGATGAATTAAATGGCTGTGTAACATGAAAGGGGTCGCTCGTAGTGAGAATCATCACCCGACTCTGCAGCCCTGTGGAGGTTTTCCAGCCTCCGACTTTACTACTTTGGTTCAAGCTGCTCTTATTAGCATTGTTTTAGTGTTGTACAACTACAGGCCTGGCACCAAACAGCAAACAGACATAGTTAATGATTAGCTATTGCACACTGTGGAGCATTTATCAGCTAAAGAGACAGATGTTTCCATCAGGAAAAGAAGAGTATATATTGGACTTCAGCAGGTAGCCAGAAACTTTGCTTTGCATGTGCTGTGTGTATAAATATGCAAATGTTTGTGTAAAATCTGATGGTATAATATGTGTTCACAGTATTTTGAAGTGGACTAGCATGAGGTACTTATACATACCTACAGTAGGCAGTGTTTCACACTAATTCTTCCATTTTCCTATTGCATAAGCTGTGCCGTGCACTGTATTACAGATGTTACACCTGGAAATGTATTTATATCAACTTTTTATCTACTTGTCCTGAGTGTGCAGTTTTCATTTTCATCTTACAATATTTCATTTATGTCATGCTTTAATATTTAGGTTGCCCCAGCCTCGGCCAGCCTTGGGAAAGAAGATTTGGAAGATATTAAACAAATAATGAGATATATAGAAATGAGATAAAATAGCGATCACGTTACACAATCGTTTCTATTTCTTGTATGTGTCTGGATTACCATTCAAATGTAGCCCTAAATCATATTGAACATGTTCAAAGCGAGCGCAGTTCGATACCTGAACTGGTCCTCGTAAATTTAGAAGTATACTCACATCCATACTGTACACATAAGCTGAGCGGTGGGAAGAGAGCACCTTTTTTGTGTGGCGTTGAGATAAATAGGATTAGGGATTTGGGAGATTTAGGGGGAATAATCCGTCTGTGTATCGGAGAGAGGCAGCAGCGGTGATGATCAAAAGAGAACGCTGTGATTCAGAGCTCAGAAATCTCTGGATAGAAATGAAAAAACTTGGGAGTGACATTTTCTCCTTTTTTTTTTCCTCCAAGGATCAGCTTTCATTTTGTCACTGTGACTTGCTGTAATTGCCACATAATCACCTCATACTGTACAACAGTCTGTGTGTGTGTTTGTGCAAGTGTGTGTGTACAAGAGACGGAGAATTATATATTCACAGTAATTAATCAGATTTACAGTTTACGTCAGGCGAGAGAAAGAGCTAGTCTGTTTGTTGTGGGTGTTAGTATTAAGCAGGGGATTGGACTTGCATGCAGTTGATTTGAACAGCTGCTCTGCTATGGTACTATCTATATCTCCATATCAATACTATATAGGCTAAAAACAAAACCCTGCACGGCAGCAGAGTTTTTTTTATTTATTTGGGACTTTAGACAGAGACTAAAGCTGAAGCTGAAGAGCGACAGGAAAGCAGGGATTGACAGAGGGGCAAGCAACGGGCCACAGGTCAGAATCAAACCCGTGGGCCGCTACAGCAAAGACTCAGCCTTCGTACACACCAACTGAGCTAACCCCGAGTAATGCTTTTATAAAACATCCTTGGTTGGTTGAGTGTGCCACCCAGTTTCTTTGTTCATCACCTTTAACCAACTTAATACCATTTAGGACCACAAGCTGGAACTGAACCCAAGAGCGCAAACAAACGATGACGACAGGTTCCAGAGAAACCAGGCTTCATTTTCAACTGAGATAATTAGGAGAAGCTGTCAGGTATGCCTTCAGTTGGGATGAATGTTCAATAGGGAAACATACAGAAATAACATTGTTGGAGGGAATGTGTTATATTGTTTCCTTTTGGCATTGTTGTGTTCTAGTCATCACACTGCCACAAAAAAAAAAAATGTAAAAGTCCAATTTCTTAGTTGCACATGATGACTTATTTGTAGTGTCTTGTATGCAAATGCATGATGACTGAAAATGCCGCATCCTCATGACGTCAATATGAGATAACCATCCCCCTCCACGAGTTTAGGTACCAGGAATAAGCTGATTTAAACAGTAAACATGCTCATATTCTCAGAAAACAAAGCCACTTTTTGTGGCAATAAGATTTCCATCTCGTCCTTGTCGTCACTGAGCAAATAATTATGTTTCACGTCAGTTGCAACATGGGAGAAAAGTTGATTGCATGTTATTTGAAAAACTGCAAGAATAAATGCACAAATATTATGCTTAATAGTAGCACTTGCAGTCTAGCCGCTAGTAAGTTCAAGTTAATTCATTAAAATGACGTTAAAGCATCAGCAGAAAACCACCACATGTGCGGCTGGAGCCTTTCAAGCTGCCCACTCAAGCAGAAATCATTTACAGTCAAGCTGCTTGCTGTGTCAAGTGGAGTTAATACCTACAAAAGCTTGATCCTATTCAGGTAAATTTCAGCCCTTTCTGAGTCACTATCTTTAGGTGACGCTGGTAATCTCACATACACAGTCTACTCATACATGCACACATTCTTCAGAGCACCTTCAAACCAAAATATCACTCATAGCGCCACGTCAGTGCGTCATTTCATGTCTGTTCAGAGGCAAGATGGCAAAAGTCAAGAGCTAGTACGCAAGTTTTAGTTTTCAAAACTGTGTTTGAGTTCCAGTGAAAGCTACAAAAAAAAAGAACTTTACTGAAGTGGACATTTTGTGTAATCTTTTGATGTTGCGACTTGAAGGATGTGACAAAATAATTTGCACAACGGAGTGGAAACATTTTAGTCTGACTCACTCAGTTTGTGCCAGCACTTCAAATCATCTTCAAAAAGATGACCCCAAACGAATGTGATATAAAAAGAGGAAAAAAAGCACTAATGTTTCAATTATATTGTAAATTGTCTCATTAATCTTTGCTCCTATCAATGCACATAAATAAATAAGTAGACCCCAGGTGACTTATTTGCATATTTATGATTTGGCTTTAATTAAAAACATCAATAATGTACCAAAAATGTCAGCAAAAATAAAACTGACAGTTATGTATGACGGTGTTATGCTGAAATAAGTACATTTTATTTTGTTTCAAAGTTTTGTCCACACAAAGCTAAACCATTATCCTCTGCTGGTCACCGAGTTTCAGCAACATATACATTGAAAACTACTTTCTGAATACAAGACTGACTCTGTAAACTGTTTCCATCTCATTGATCTGTTGATGGATCCAAAAGATTTCATAAGTGAGGTACTCGTGTTCAATCCAGAAAGTCAGACCACTGCGGTTACAAAAAAAAAACAAAAACACATTTATTGTCTAGATATTTCAATCATTTTAGATTAGCTAGCATTAAGACCATTTAGTATTTCTCCTGATTAGACGTTTCTTTTCCATGTAAAAGACGTACAAAAACAGTTTGTTATTTCTAAAGAATGTCCTGTAAGAAAAAAAAAACAGATATATACATTTTTACAAACATTCAACAGACAAATAGATTTAAAAAAAACAAAAAAACTAAGCACAATGTCATGAAATTAATGAGTTAAAAATGGCTGAAACTGACTGACTCCTTCCTGAAGCTGAAATACAACTGCACCTTTGCTAACCTTTTCTCTAGAAGACCATCTTGACAAATAATTTTACCTCGCTTGTCGTCTTAAATCATCTGTGTGAAGTCAAAAGACAACACGACACAGTTGAACTTCCCAAGGCAATTTCACATCCGACATTCAAGAAATATTAGCAGAAATAAATGATTTAAAACAAAAAGGCAATTCTGTTTTTAAGATGTTTGTTTTGTGAATATGGCATAAAAAGGACTTTAAACACGAGGTTCATTTAATTGTCAAGATGATCTTTTTTAGAAGTATAGTTGGTCCCTGTTTATGAAGCGTGATTAACCATCTCAAACAGTAAGACAAAGAGTTACAAAGGCAGAGTCGGGGTGAATTTCAAACAAAGAGAAACCTCAACCAATGAACTTTTTGTAAAAAGTGACCACGAGCACATGGATTGCGTTAAAATTAACAGCAGTCTGTCTAGATTTAAACAAGACCATATGAGAACGGCTATATGTAACTCTGAAGCTACATCCAACTGACCAATTACCAATGCCGAGTCTCTGAAATGGTCTCAGGTCAATTCAGTACTAGTGCGAGCGAAGGTGGGGCTCACCCTGCCGACGTGCAGTTGATGACATACGCTGCAGCACCCAGCCAGTACAGGGCGCGAGGGCTAAAAAAGCTAAAAGAAATCCCACGTTATCCTCGCTGTGTGGAAACGTGTAAGTAGGAATGATCTGTTGAAACAGGGACAGTAGAGGAAAAGCATCAATTGAATTCAATCTGAACGGTTTCCCAACTAATTGAACCAGAATCATAAAATATACAGGAGGGAGAAAAACTTCCTGTTCTGGAAGCTTGTTTGGTCTGCTATGCAAATGTTTCATTAAAGTACCTAAATGCTTTTTGGTGGCATCTGAAGTTGGTACAAATTACAAAAACATACTTCACTTCATGAGTATCAAACTAACCCATCACGGAAAATCAACGATGGCATGATGCTAGACAAGTCAACACAGCCTTCAGTATGTTTACAGTGTGTGTGTGTGTGTGTGTGTGTACTAACTGTGTAGGTGGACAGCTACCACTACAGTGCAGTTAGTGAGGATAGGACTTATCTATTAAGACAGAAAAGGTACTTTTCAGACAGTGTAGGCGTATCAGAACAGCAAGCTGAGGTTCTAAGGTCAGAGAGTCAAAGCGAGAGATCAACAGGCTGTGAACAAAATACAAAACAACATCTTCTGCATTCACCGCGTTACTTCTCCTCCTCCGTCTCTGTTATTTTGTCAGTTTCTGTCCACGTTTCTTTTTCCGTTCGTATACATATTCAAACTTCTGGTTCGAGTGTTTCGTTCTAGGGCCTCTGCCCCTGGTCATGACTATGAATCAAGTGTGGTTTCAAATCTGATGTTCAGTACAGTGTGACCGAGTCAAAACAACGCAGTGCCCCCCTTTGGTTCTGGTCCCTGTAACTGATCCCAGTGCAGTCTGTAGCAGAAAGCAGCAAAGACACGTCATCCAACATCCAAATAGTTCCATTAACATCCAGCTCCTCCAGCTAATTCCCAGCTGATACGGAGTCATGTCTACAGGCACAATCGATATGTGCACGTAAAATGTTCGTCTCCTCTTTTCTCTGTCTCCTTGGCAGATGTTAACATAGAAAAGAAGGTCCCACCCAGGTCAGTCTTGTCTTCTGCGGTTTCTGGCTCCACATGAAAATCTCATGAAACATATTGGGTGTGTGGGAAAGAACAGATGTCCTTGCTTTCTTTCCATATGTTTAGTAGATGACCTCGTAAACGGTGGCCTTCTTGTCCCCTGAACCAGTGACGATGTACTTGTCGTCCACAGATATATCACAGCTTAGCACCGAGGAAGATTCTTTAGACTGAAATGAAAGAAAGATAAAACATTTTTTTTAAAGTGTCACAAATAATAATAAATCTTAGAACATGTCACTGCTTCTGTGTGTGGGATACAGTACTAGAAAATATGTTTGATAAGACGCAGTAGCTATCATGTTTGATGATGTTGTGACAGAGAAACATGCTGACAGACAGGATGTGTTACACCACACTGCAACAGTTCACTGCGCACAAACAGCAGGCATGTTTGCAGCTTTCGTGCGTCATCAAAATTGGAAATGACCCCACTTTGCACTGTAGAGTGCGCCCTGACAACATGAAGGTAACCAGTCATTGATGTAATACAGAGCAGTGCTGGTGGAAATGCAGCTCGGTCTGGTAAAGAGCCTGCAATTTTATACATGATCTACGTTAATGTATTATGTAATCAGTGTAGTGATCTGTTGTCCCAACCTGGAATATGCTGGCTCCGTACGGTGTTCTCCACGCATTCAGTAAGTTGTCCTTTCCTGTGCTCACAAACCATTTACCTGCGCACACAAAGACATAGAAAACACGATAAGCAATCTCAAAAGGTAAACATTGACATCATTAACAAGAAAGTACAGATTGTAGAACTGATACAATGAATTAAAAAATATATAATTTAACCTGTGTTGCATGTCAGACCATTTTCTCTTTTCCTATTTCTACACTGTCCTATCTAAGAAATTAAATTCCTCCCAGAAAACCCACGAAAGACGCATTTATAATCACTCATTTTCATTTCCAAGTAGACTAGGAAGATAAGTAAAAGGAGATCTAAATAGACCAAGATGAAGACAATCGGTTTCTTACCACAGTAGGCGAACTGTAGGGAGAGTACACAGCTCTCATGTAGATGAAGCTGATATTTGTCAGGCTTGGTGACATGAAGAACCTCAACGTTGCTGCTCTCCATTCCCACAGCGAGCCACTCTCCTGTCGGGCAGTAGCCGAGAGAGAAGATCTGCACAGAGGAGACAGGAAGCATTACTTGAGCTGTGTTCACGTTGAGCATCTGATGAGCTGATTAGTCAATGAAAAACGCTGTTTGGTGATGAGTGTGTGTACCTGTGATGTGAAGTCATGCTGCTGCAGCTGCCGTCCCTCTCTCAGATCCCACGAGCGCACAGTGTTATCGAGGCCACCGGTCCACAGCTTGGTGCCGTCGTTGGAAATGTCGATACAGCTGGCCCCATCTGTGTGGCCCTGGAACTGCCTGAAGAATATACAAACACAATCTGAGTTCAATAAAGACAGAAATGTTTAAACAAAGACGCACTCTGCAGTTCGTATGCATCACTGACTACCGAATGTGAAGGGTTTAAAGTATTTCTCATGAGCAGCTCCAGCTCTGTTGCTCAATATTCTGCCTCTCTGTGCTACAACTTAGCAGAGTCTGCTAATTAAGCAAAGTCAATACTGTGTTTCCAGGCGGTTAGAGAAACCAGGCAGTAATTGTAGACGACCATAAAATTCACCCGAGCCACACATTTATTTGAGCTGCGACAAATAATTCGTAAAAATCAACGCGTACAGACGACTAAGTCTCTCTTACCTAACAAGTGTCTGGTTGTGTAAATCCCAGACCGCAATGTTTCCATCGCTGCAGCAAGAGAAGCAGACCTTGGAGTCTGGGCTGATGGCCAATGCGTAACATGCTGGTGCTGATGATGTTAACTCTGCCTTAATGCGAGGAGTAGGCGTGGCCAGATCCCAAATCGACAGCGTGCTCGCCTCACCTCCCACAATCAACGTACGACCATCAGGGAGGAGACGACAGGAGCGGATGTAGTTGTCTCTGTTCTGATGTGGCAGAAAGAAAAAATATATTTAAGTATAGTGTACTGTATACACGGAAACATCTATTTTGATGTGACCAAACGACACAAATATCACTCCAGTCTTTCTGGTTTTAATTTAGTTTTGGTAAACAACACACACTCACCAGACAGTCAAGCTGCGACACCGGGCTTTTGTTTCCTGGGTGACTAATGTCCCAGACCTTGACGCAACCCTTCCCTCCTGTGTAAACGTGTCGGGTGGGGTTACTGATGGTAACGGCGCACACCACCTCTCCATGGTTTAGTGTGTTGATCTGCCGGGCGTGGCGAGGAATCCCTGGGCCCACCAAAGCATCCGGGGGGAACGGCACAGGCTGCATCTGCCCGTCTGCCGCCACATGAAAGGAGTAAGCGCTGGTGATACGAAGAAAGGGAAGGAAATATTAAAGAGGATGACAGATAATTCAGAAAGAACGTGGAAGAATGAGATAGAATAAAAGAAGAGAGAATATTTTAGAGGTTTTTCTAGGACATGTCAGTTGTTCCACAGGGCAATCAGTCCTCAAATAAAATTTAAAAAAGCCTTAAACACACTTACGGTTTGCCACCAGGGATCCCTGTCAGACTGGGAGGCATGCCAGGAACTCGCATGTGAGGATGAGGATCAAAACCAACCTTGAGGGGACAACGCAGACATTGTATGAGCACAGTGCAAACACACACCCATGGGTATTGGCAAAACGCAGGTCAATACTAACACGAACACAAACACTCATGAGCACAAAGCAAACAGACAGTCTTGAGTGCACACACCCTGCACATCTAAAAGACAAGTTAAAGAGTCAGCAAACACACATCCAACACACACTCGGCTGGTGAGTACACAACCAGAGTTTCTATCAAGTGTTGCCCAGACACACACATAGCTGTGAGTCTACTAAACCTATTTAAACAGTGTAATGAACACTATGCAAATACAGCCAAGAGTGATGAGCTGATTGAAGGTAATGCACACCAGCATACCCACAGCACTGTATAAATATTATCGCACAGACCAGAGAAATACAGCTGGGCAACTATTGACACTTTCCACACTGTGCAATATCAAATATAAGGTGCGTATAAAAAGTTACCACACCCATCGCCTTCCAGATCCTCTGATCCTTTAAAACACTGAATTCCAGCAGATTGTTACTTCAACAGTGATCAACAGATTTAGCGCGGATTCACACAGGATCAAGGATCATTTCAGTGGGGGTGGTACGTTTCCGCACCGGCAGGGGTTGCCACGCAAAAAACGCACCGGTGTGCGGGAAAAACGGAGCCCGACGTCACGCTCTGCAAACCAATCAGACACTCAGAAAACGAGACTACGCAGGTAGATTCACGGCTAAACTATCTACCTGTGTGTGTGTGTGAGAGAGAGCTTTGGTCGAGAGACATAGAGTAACAATAACAGGCGGCCTCGATAAAGCAGTAATCAGAGAAAAGTTATTTCTTGATTGTTTCACAGCGGTTACATTTAGCACGTATAGACACGCCCACGGCAACACACCTGCGCTCCTCAAGAAGAGGAATATTCCCCCCGAGTGGTTTCAGGTCAATCATAAAAAAGTAAAGAATATACTGCAGCTCACAGTTGTAAGAGCTGTGCAAACACCAACCGTTGCCCCGGTGCTTCGGGGGAGAATGGCAAAGGCGAAGCCACTGTTGGAAAAAAACTTATATATATGAAGGAAGAAGTTGATAATTCACTCTATTCTGTTCAACTTCATAATACCGAGTAATACCGGGTACCTCATATAAATACATACATACTTTTATTTGTGTGACTCAACAGATGGACGCACACAGATATGAAATGTCACTGTGCCAAATTATGAATCATCCTTTTCCCACTCACCATGGGTGAACGCCCGTATGCAGCCACAGCGGCCGCAGCAGCAGCGCTCATCTGAGGTGACATGTTGTGCAGTCCGGCAGCATAGGCCGCAGCCCCGGCAGCGCCAGCCAGCTCTCCGTTCATTCCTGCTGCATGGGGCAACATACCAAATGCACCTGGGTATGGGCCTGGTACAGCCAGGGGGGTCCGCAAACCTGCAGCTGAGGAGGAGAGGGAAGGAAAAAGTACAACACATTAAAACCTGGTTAACAGTTAAGAGAGATTACAAGTTCAAAAGTCCAAAAAATATCATCTACAAGCTTTGACCCTACAGACTTATCAGTACTACACAATCCTCTGTCATTACTCTTAATCCTTGATATTCCTTCTTGGACTGTGATGCAAAGTTAACTCAAGCATGAGTAAACAGAGACTCTTAAACTGTAATTTACTGGCAAACAGATTTAGCATTCATATAAAAGGAGAGTCATGAGATGCATATATTTCCAAAGTAAACATGCTAGAAAACATTTGTAAAGACAAGAAGTCTTCAATCATTTATCCAAAGCCTCTTTGGCACATAACTGTGAAGCTGAATTTCGATTCAGGTATAACGGATTGTCATATATTAAACATAACCTACTGCATAATTATTATACAAACGTTTTTACTTACTGGGTGGATGTGGTATCTCCATTGAGGGGGGTTTTGACAGGCTTGGCCGGATTCCAGGAGTTGAGCTTGGACCAGGGGTGGAGTCACCTCGTGGTGTGGGTGTGCTTGACTTCAGTCCAGGTGTACCTGCTTTGTCTCGCTACCACAGAGAGAGAGACAAATTAAACATTGATCTACCTGGTTTATCCAGCTATAAGCTCAAACTTTGTCCATGCCTACCATTGACATCTCTTTGGACTTGAGGGAGGAGGAGCTAGCTGATGATGCAGTAGAGGCTGGACTGCAGGGGTCTTTCTTGAGAAGTCGTGCTTTATCCAGGCCATTTTCTCGAGGAGAGGGGAGAGGGGTGCCTCGAGGGGAGGCTGGATCCTGGTGAAAGGGACATGGACTCAGTTAACTATAAAGTTACTGCACAACAGTGATGTTCTCCTGGAGAGAGGACAGACTGGAGTTCATTATAAAAAATGGACTGCATCTATTCCACAGGAAACAACTGCAATCATCACAACTAATAACAAACAAAACAATATCAAAAAACACTGACCTCATTCGAGACATCCACCACTAAATTATCATCACTTTTATCCCCGTCGCTATCCTGCAAAGAAAGACAATCAGTTAACGTACAGTTAACTTCCATCTGGTAATTTTCAGTCAGTCCATCCACAAATGAATATTCAAGTGGAAACAAATATTAATTCGGAGCTTGCACAAACTAACATACACAGTTAGCAGAACCATTTCTTACATAGTGGCTGGAGTCCTTGTCATCCACCTTGCGTTTCTTGGTGTCATTCGGAAACTCGGGTCCGTTCCGTCGCTTATCTGAGTTCCTGAGACTTTCTGGCAGCAATGAGTTACTCTGCAGATGGAGAGAGAGACGAGGAGGACAAAACACAGTGGGACAGAACAAGAGAGATTAGAGGAATAAGATAGGTTGCGTAGAAATACGAGTTTGAAGGACACAGAGGGGGAAAAAAATTCATAAAGGTGAGACAGTGTTACCATTTACAGTTCAGGTTGTGCTTTGTTGCGTGTGCATTCTGCGTAAGCTCACTAAAGTGTCTACCACTAATTACAGCAGCTATTAAGCTATGTGTAGAAGAGGTTAGAAAAACAGACTCCTACTTACAAACAGGTTAATAGTTCACAGAAGCATGAATTAAGCAGCACTAACACTTAAAACAGCAACCTCTTTTCTCACTTGACCAAAGCCGGTCGCGGCCACACACAAACACACGCCTCTGAAGTTGATGATTACATTAAGTGGCTCTCAAAATCTATCAGTGCTCCCTCTCCTGGCTCTGACAAGCTACGCTGGCCGCAGTTATGTGTGTGTCAGTGTCTGTGTGCATGCATGTGTGTGTGTATGTGTGTGTGAGTGTGCACAATGTGTAATTGACTGTAAAAGCCTGTGTGTATGGATCAAGTGTGTGACAGAATGTGTGTGTGTGTGTGTGTGTAGTCTTGGGACACAGGAGTGTTATACAAGTAACACACAGACACACAGAGCTGCCCCCCTCTGGCCCCCTGACCAACGGATCCTATTGTTAATGGATTAAAGCTTCATGTTGAGTCCATTATAGTCTCAGCCTGTCAATGAAATGTGCATCCAACATACACAAACACACATGCGCATGCACAAATCTAGCGAGCGCTTGGGCCTTGAGGGGGGGAAAGGGTAAATGAAGGAGGAATGGCTAAGAGAGAAGGAGGACGAGGAGTAAGAGGAGGAGGAGGGTGAGAAAAAAAAAGGGGGGGAAAGGGAGGGGATGAGATTAGAGGACAGAGAGGATGGAAGGAGGGTGTGAGAGTGTGGAAGAGAAGAAAGGGTGACAAGAGACGAGGGAGGGAGGGAAAGAGAGAGAGAGGGGTGAGGGAGGGGGGTGAAAATCTGTATTCTGCCAAAGGCCCCTTCCTTCACGCCCACCCCTCCCTTCCACCTCCTCCCCCTTTATTGAAAGGTTTTAGTGAGCTGAGCACAGGAGCACTGACCCGCAAAAACATAAGCAATTTCCCCCCTCTGCTTTTAGCATTGTCTCTCTCAGACACACACTCACACACACACAGACACACACACACACAAGCTCAGTGTCATATGACTGCTGCCCCCCCCCTCCCCTGCGCCTTCCCTCCCTTTCCCAAGCCCTCCCCTCTCAGTGGTGGTGATATTAAACACAATGAGAGTCTTTAAGCGCGGGATCAGGGGCGGTGGAAGGGGGGGAGAGAAGGGGGTAATCTGCTCACTGAGGTGTTAAATAGGCACAACAATGCAGGCTAGGCTGGAGGAGTGAGTGTGTGTGTGTACGTGTGTGTGTGTGTGTGTGTGTGTGTGTTGAGCGTGCAAGTGTGTGTGCGCGTGTGACCATGCTAAAAAGCTCATTTGGAGGAGAAAAGAAACCCAACAGTTCAGAGCAGATCTAGAGCAGAACTAAATAGGCAGGCCAAAGCTCTACCCAAGAGAGATCCCCAGACACACACACACTTTAAAACTGACAGTCAAAAATATACAACTTAAGGACGAAAGCTATTTGGGTGTGAAACAGCAGTAAAAAAACAGCATGGTGCTTTTATTCATAATGACATGGTGAGGTGAACTTCATTGATCCCGGAGGGGAAATTGGCTCACACCAGCACCTCCCTCCCAAAAAAAAATAAAAGAATAGGACAACTCAAGTAATATTATTCAAATCAAAACAGCTGCAGTTTACCTTGGATACAAGTTCAAGTTTCAATAAAACACCAGGATTTGTGAGATAACTAGGCTGGCTAGGCCAAAGATGACCTTGAGATTAAAAAGGGACATGTCTTTCTTTTTTGGATCTTCACCATTTTTTCCGACATAACCAGGAGGAGGTCATTTTAAAATGCAAATCAAAACAATAACATCACTACCAGAAACGGCTAAATGGAAACGAAATGTACTTTACTTAGGGCAGACAGTTTAAATTTGTTTTTCCTTAAGCTTGAGTAGAGCTTACTGATCCCATTGACGTCTATCAAATGAGCTAAGACAGACTAATCTCACTGTTGAGCTGAAGTCAAACTGCATGCAAAATTCATCTAGGAACAAAGTCAAATTCCCCAAAACCAAACTCTCCCTTTAAGGAGAGACAAGAAAATAAACTGAGTGGTTTGTCTGAACGGTAAACATTGCTGCAGAAAGAGGAAGTACTTACTGTGCCGGGCTCTCGCTCTATTGCCATTGGAAATGCGTACATGCGGTTGAGGTCATGAGGTTGGGTGTTCAGCAGAGCAGAAAACAAAAAAAAATAAGACAGGAAGCATAATGAGTTAGAAATGTGAAGTGTGCATTTAATTGTATTCATAAAAAGGAGCTCAACCAGAAAAACTGAACTTGGAAACAGCCCAAACAATTAAAAAAAAAGGCCCACACATCGACTGCTATGAATGTTGGCTTCAAAGTGAACAAGCAACCAACTAATAGATGATTCCTCTTTCTATCTCAGAGTTTCTGGTGGTGGAGGGTGTGTTTGTTCACCTCTCAGGTGCTCCGGCCCTGCAGAGTGTGAGTCCGGTCCAGACAGGTGGGGCTTTTTATCACCGCCATCTTTTCCCATAAGATGGGGAGGAAGAGCACCGAGTGCTCCTGATAGAGCCAGGAGACCAGCTGAACCGCCCAGCTGTGAGGGGTGGAGGCCAGCAGGGTGAGGAGTGAGGGGCACTGGGGCACCGCTGTGGTTGTGGGATAGATGCTGCTGCTAGGGAGGAAGACGAAGAGAGAAGAGACAGGAAGAGGTGGTTAAATGGGCTGAGAGTAAGGACGTGGAACATTCAGGGATGCTGTAGCGTACATTTGAGCCACTTTGAGGTGTTGAAGGCCTAAAGCTGTACTAATAAACTGGTGATTTGCCACTAAACGTCATATTCGCCAACAGTTTAGCTGTGGAAAGCACACCAAAGTACTTTTCTTTTGGAGCGTGCTGCTAGACTAATTCCTCACACCTGTGACGCAGAGCAAAATGTTGGCAAGTAGTAAAACGAAAACAAAAACAAAAAGACGCCTGACACCAAAAACTCACTGAATGAAACTGAAAATCCACCGCACTCTGCAGCCTCACCAATAGAGATATTTGGCCCCATTAAAGTCTTCAACAGATGGGACAGTTTCTTCTGGATTTATACCACCTCAACAAGCTGCTGCAGTCTACAAGGCGGCGAACACATCCTCTACACACTGCCTCACACACACACACCCCTTCTCCCTCTGGGGTCAAACACTGAACAATACTGACAGCTGGGATCACAGCCCAGAGCCTGAGGATGTGGTGGTAGAAGAGGAGGGGGTTGATGGGGCGGGGAGGAAAAGGAGGAATGACGGAGAAGTGGAGGGGTGGGGGGGAGAGCTGAGAGCCCCAGCTGCTGCCTGCACTGTCAGGTCTTGTGAGGGAGTGAGGCGGCTGAGGAGAGAGAGGAGGAGAGAAGGAGAGAAGAGGGTCAGAGAGAGAGTTTGGCTGGCAGCCCTGCTCTCTCTTTCACACCAAATCAGGCGCTCGTCTGAGCGTGAAATGCCTTTGTGTTCCAAAACATCATTATTGCCTCCTCAGACAGTAGCCGCGGGAATCCAAGCTCACTGATTCGCCACTGGGAGGGGAGGAGGAAGGGGGAGGGGGCACACAGGAGGCGACTCGGCAGGGGTGGAAGGAGTGCTGAAGGTCAAACCGACTTTTATCTCACCTAATTGACTAACCCACTCCCCCCTCTCCGGTGCCCCCGCCTTCTCTTTTCCTCTTTATCCATCCTTCACTCTCTGCGTCCTGCTCCGATGAATGAATGAAGGCAAAACAACGAAACAGTCTTTTAGCCTCAACCTCCATGCCTGCCTTTACACACACACACACGCACACACACACAAACTCAATTTCCCCGAGTTGGCTAGCCTGCCAAACAATCAAACATAAACACATCCACACGTCACACTTGATCACCCTAACATGCATATACACACAGTCTAGATAAACAGGACAGGCACACACACCCTCAACTCAACCATCCTACCCCTGCCTGTTGTTTTCTGGGGATAACAGAAACACACGGTCTGCCACACTCAGACGCACACACAAACAGATGCAAAAACACACACACACACGGATACACAGACAAGACCCCTGATGGGAGGAAATGGAGGGGAAGTATTGGTAGAAGCAAGGGGAGCCCGGTTTGTCATGGGATGTTAGTGTGAGCTGGTGTGTATATGTGTGTGTGTGTGTGTGTGTGTGTGTGCAGAGGTAGGGGCAACATGCTTCATTACGCTCATTTAACTCACAAACGGGATGAATGACAGGCTGGCGTGGGAGACAGGAGGAGAGGGGAAGAGGGGAGTGTAAGGGCAATGCCGTGACCCCCCCCCCCCTTTTACAAACACTGAAATCCTGCAATTAAGACTCAAACAGCAACTGCCAAATCCACCTCTCCCCCCCAATCACACACACACACAGACCCCCGCATCAGTCCGCGCCAACTAACAAGCCCACCTCACATTTAACTCTCCGAGGCCACCACCCACTCTAAGCTAAAGCTATAAAGTCCCACCCCTCCCCTTTTTCCCCCTCAACTAGTCCTTCAACTCAACCCCCTGGCCTCACCTCCCGCCAGTCAAGCCCCTATAGCTCCTATAAAGCACAGTATTCTCAACAACCACCCAAAAAGTCACCACCAACAGCTTGACTCTGTATCACTTTTTATCAACACATCACGGCGAAGAAACCGCAAGCAGTCAAAGTTTGTTTTTCTGAACTTCTTTTCACACTCACCATGCCAATCCCCTTTCAGCTCAAGTCTGAAAAGCTGGTCATGCCCCATCATTCATCATAGGCTGACGACATCTTTTCAATAAACACCTCCCATCGCACTCCTCTACTCGTTCACCATGAAACCGGTCTGTTCCGTCAATCAATCAATCCATTTTATTTCCAGACACACCGTCCATAAATAAAGAAAAACTGCTTCCATGGGTTTTAATTTTGTTTCACTATCCTACCAACTCATGGACTGTCTATAGTCCTGTGACCTTGAGATTAGTTTAATGAACAAGGAATTAAAAAATTGCAGATGATAAAAATGATGTGAACCAATTTAATTTAGAGCACCAGTACAATAATTATTTAAGTAAATACACAACTGTGTGTATCCTAAACCTCTCTCGCATTTAAACTATCATTACACTGCAAGAGTAGTGTGTCTATTCAGCCTGCTCACATGCAAATAACAAGACATGATTTTCTATTTGTAACAGGACATCTGAGCGGTAAGAAATGTGGCTTTCAAACACACGGTACAGGAGTACACACAGGCATGCAGGGACAGCTGATTTAAGTAAAAGTAGAGGAATACACACTGTGGGTGGAAGACCTGGCAGTCCACGTACCCCGATGACGGCATTAAGCTCTGCCATGGTCACCTGTTTTGCTCGCTCCACAGCTTGGACCACCTGCTGTTGATGCTGTAAAAGACACACACAAACAAACAAAGGCAATGTTGATAACACTCGAGAGCAAAAAAAAAAAAAAGGATGATTTATCGGTAAAGCTAGCAGAGACAACTTGGGTATATAAATGGCAGCTCAAAGTCACACATACTTACCTCCTGTGAGAGGAAGGGAATGACTTGCGCACAGATGGTGTTTAGTCTCTTGGCAATCTCAGTCTGATGGAGGAAGAGACACACGGAGTCAGAAAGAGACTTAATTGTTAATAACATAATTACATTCATTTAGGAAAGACAGCTGTTCGGTAACACCAATAAAGCAATACAAGCGCAGTCTCCACAGCAAGCCAATCAACACACACACACAGACCTACGACACCCATACACTTCCCTCTACACACACACACACACACAGTGTGTGCCATTTTCAGCATCACTAAGACACACACAGTACAATGTGATTTTCCTCTCTAATCATCAGTATGAGCTCAAGTTTCTCTCTTGCCTGTTATATTTCTTTTGCGCTCTCTCTCTATCCTCTGTGCTCTTGTCCCTCTTCCCATCAGCACTTCAACATAATCTCATCAGCCACTAACTTCATTTGCTCTCCCCCAGTATCCATGCCAACACATCCGCCTGCCCCCCAAACCCCCGGAGGTGGCAACAATTGGCTGAAACCAGATACCCCCACAGTGGCACCAAATCAGATAAGGGTACTCACGTTACATATCATCCAATCAAATTGATACGAAGAAGGCCAGGGTGAAGTGGGAATTGGAGGAGCCATGAAACGTAGTAATGGCTCATCATCAGACACACAAATCCCACATAAATAGATACACAGACACACACGCTGGATGTGACAGCTGAAAAAGAGGGCTATGTGTTGTTGTCGTTATGTGAAACCTATGGAAAAGTTGGGCGATGTTCATTCGTATGTGTTGAAAACTCACAACTTTTCAAAACTCTCAAAAAGGAACAGAGTGACCATCTGTGGGGGTTTAGCTGACCCAACAATTACTTTACATTGTGTGGAAATAACTGGATTGCTATGGCAAGTTTCCCCTTTTTACTGCAATACTATACAGCGCTTCCTCTTTCTGAGAGACTTTCGAGGCATAAATTGCTTCAGCTTTACCAATATGTCAGTTTTCCTACACCATTACCTGTGCAACGGACATGTGGATATTTCTGCAATTTCCCGGTCATTAAAAGGTCAACAAGAGTATGAATCCACAGCCATGTTCGCGGCTCTGGGGACACAATGGTGCTGCGAGCCAACACTAACACTTCTTAGTTTAGCTTGTTAGCATGGCAACTTTTGCTAATGAGTAACAAACATGATTTACAGCTGAGGATGACGAGTGTAAACCAAAGTATACGACAAATTACAGTTTTGACCTAAAGATGACGTCTGTCCTCAAATTAGTGAGTAATCCGTCCAATAGTTGTAGAGATATTTCACTCAAAAGTACAAAAGTCAAGCTCATAGTTAAAGGAGGAAAGGACTGTATGGTTCGTCTTCTGAGGACCACGAATGTCTGTAAGAGATGTCATTTAGATGAGACGGATGACAGACCGCTGGACATCGTCACCCCTACAGCTATGCCGCTAGCATTATGCATATTTAATAGGTTTGATTCCTGAAAAGCTGTCATTGTGGAGATGCTCTCTTTAGCTGGAGCATACGTGTCCTCATTGGACCTCTCCGTCTCACACACAAACCTATTAGCTCGCTAAACAACTGACCCTGGTTCAACCAATTATGTACTTGGGTGAGCTAAATAAAGTTATTCAGAGTCTTGAACTGAAAGAGTTTTGTCTATGATATAACTTAGATTAGTGAAGTAAACTAAAATAAAGAGAAATTCAGCTTGGTACACGATGTGAAGAGTTATCAACAGGCGAGTGGTTTAGCTGTTATGCATGTATCTGATGTACTCATTACTACAGCCACTCTTCAATGAACTAGAATGAACGACCTTAACAACATACTTTCAGCCCTGCCAAAAGCCTCACCCCGGACAGCTTGTGAGCTGCTGACTTTCTCACATTGTAAAGCAATCTTATTATGTCCAACTTATTCCATGCCCAGAAAGCTCTAAATAAAGACCTATTTCAGGCGGTCTATACCTGTAAGTCCTTTCTCAGAATCCCGAGTTGTAAGCCTATAATTAGGCTTGCATAAAAAGGTTAGCTGGTTAGCCAGTCTGAGAAAAGTCTGTCCAGCTACTATCAGGTCAGCTCACTAAGCTAAGTGACAAAACTAACAAGGATCAAAAAGGCAAGGCCAAACACCCAGAGCTGCAATTCCTAAATGAGGCATCATTACACACCTCATTTGGTGTGAAGTAAACTAAAAGGTAACGAAAACTCACAACTCATGTGTGCTCGCTCCTGAATAACAACCTTGGAGAATTGCTACGGTGCACCAATTCATATAATTGCGCGGGCGAGTAAACAAAAGTTGGAGGATACAGAGAGAGAGAGGATGCAAGTGTACGCACACAATGTGCTAACAGAGAACAGACTTCCCATTACACATATAATTGGAGAATTACTGCCATACTACATACACACACACACACACACACACCCGTACTTCCCCAGCAGGAGGTGGGTTGTTCTGTATCCCCCCCAATACCGCCCGCCCACAGAAGCTTGTTGCTCTGACAACTGCAGCCCCAAGCTAATGACCTCCCCTGGAGCTTTAGTGTGTGTGTGTGTGTGTGTTAGTGTGTGTTAGTGTGTGTGTGTGTGTTTATGTGTGTGGACAATAGGAAGAGATGCATCTCCCTCACAATGAAAGAACAGTAGCTTCACATGGACATAAAACGAAAAGAGGAGCCAAGAAAAAGAAATGGGGGTGTGGAGGTGGGAGGGTAGCTCAATGAAGAAGAGATCCCATACTACAGAAAGAAAGGGAGAGAACTTTGGGTGTAAAAAGAGGAGAATAACACAGGAGGAGATGGGAAAAACAAAAAAAACTAATGGGGGGAGTGTGTGAGAGTTGAGGAACCATCCCAACTCCTCAGTGAAGCAGTCGGGCCAATCCACCCTCCAATTTCCTCTGGTCTGACTGGTCGATAGCTGTGGTAATTACTGGTAAATGCTGTGAGCCGTGCACCACTCCTGTGGGCAAATGTGTGTGTTTGTATGCGTCCGTGTGTGTGTGCTCATGAATAAACATGTTTGACTTTCTGTGTCTGTGTGTACGTTACTTTGCATGTGTTCAATTGTTCCAGCGTACGTTATTCATGGCCGCACGTACGCTCTTGCCTTACAATAGGTAAGCATCCTTTCCGTATTTCGCCCGTCCTACTAAAAGTGTGTGTTTGCCTCCCTGATTCTAAAAAAAGGGGGAGCTCCACTGTCTCTCCTCTGCCGGCCTCACCGTGATCGATTCCTCTGCCCTCCCCAGCCCAGCCCCTCTAATGTAATAAAGCAGGCCGCTCCCCTAGACAGCACCAATCAATCTACAGAGCCATTCATCCTGCCTCTGGGCTCAGGCGGCCGGCCCTAACTGGGGAAATGGAGACAGAGCCCCATCGATCACAAATAAACACACATACACACAGGCATACAGTAAAACACACACATACACACACGAACACACGCACAAATGAATGGACGCACGCAAATGCACTTGCGCGCACACACAAGGACACGTCAACAGGCGCACACACACCAAATACATCAAACCGCTGCCACGAGAGAGGGAGGGAAAACGAGAGAGAGAGAGAGAGAGAGACAGGAAGACGCAGAGTAGACAAGAGGCAGACAGATAAGCATCCATACCTGTTTGTGCATTTCGATGTTGAGGCCATAAGACATCTCGTAGTACTGAGGACAGAAAGATGGGCTGAATTAGTGAAAGGAATTTTAAACCTTTGAAATACAAACGGCTGAAACAACCAAGAGAATTAGTGCAAGCTTACAGGAGTGGGAACAACCAGGCGTGCACCAGGTCATTCACACAGAGCAATAAAGTCACTTTTAAGAGACGCGGCATCTGAATCAAAGGCTTTTATCTGTACAGGAGTTCACAAACTAGTCAGAACATTACAGTCTGCTTTTGTTTGTGACATTAAAAAGACCTCAGACAGACACTACGCCTCCTTTGACCTCGTTTCCTCAGGTAAAATAGCGATGCAAGTGTACTTTACTTTAAGAAAGAAGAGATAAAAATCAACACCTCATCCATTCAATCTGGAGAAATAATAGGTTTGCTGAAATACCGGAGCTCAGTTTAATCAAAATGAAAAATCAGCCTACTCACAAGTTTCAAAGTCATAATCATCTTCATTAGCGTGTCTGAGTAAGAAAACTCAGTACAGCTGTTTTTGCTTTTGTTGTGCAGTTTTCTTTCTGATATGCTTCGTCTCTTCGTCCAGATAATAACGTTGTATTTTTATTATTTCGCTCATTAGCCTTTGGAAAGATGAAAGTTCAGCAGCAGAACACGCGGAGCGAGTAAGGAAAACAGCATCTTCCTCGAGGACACTCCAGCCTCGCTGTGGGGAAAGTGAACTGAGCGTCACAAAAGATCTCACCATGACGTAGTGTCTCTGCATCTCCGTCTTTTCACTGGCCAGCTTCTCACACTCCAGCTTGAGACTGAAAAACACACAACCCAAACACAAACTCCTCAAGTTAAAGCAAATTTGATCTCATCAGATTCAAACCCCTCAGTGTAAACGGGCACTTCAGCTCCCCTACAGTCCTTGTGGGTGGTTATATAGTTGTTTTGACTGTGGTTTTTACAGCGCAGACAAGTTCCACTGCTGATCAATGAATATCAGCAAGGATTTTGGACACAAACAGATGGTTTAAACACCACACAAACTAAGAATAAACAGTGAGGGATGTTGAACAAGCAATTTGATGCTCCTCCAGCTGTTTTCCTACAGTACATATTTAACAATGGCAAAGCATACAGCTTGCAAGACAGATTATAGTCTCCTCTGAGCCCTCTTTCCTTTGGCTCACTGATTAAAGCGCCGACAAATGCAAAGGCAAACCTAAAGTGGTGCAGGGCACATAGCTGGTTTTCATGAGAATGAAAGTAAAATGGGGAAGATGATTCTTCCTGTTGCATTATTATAACCGCTGTGTGTGTTGTTTCTGTGGGATGTCTGTTTTAAGCGTGCTTCTTTGCATGTGTGAATCAGGATGTGAATTAGAAACAAAGCAGTCTGTCTGTAGGTCGGTACCTTTTCACCTGTTGTGACCAACCTTTCCCCGACAACACAAATAAAGTAACACGAAAAGACACAACATGCACACATACACGCAGGCACTCTCTTCCTAACACACAAAACTACACACACACACACACACACACACACAAGAGGAAAATAAGGAGTGATTTATGAAACCCTGAGCCCACACGCCACCCTCTGGCTCTCACCCATCACCAAGAGAAGACCTACCGCAGTGTAAGCACTAACACTGAAGCCTGGGTCTGCTGCATATGTGTGTGTATGTGAACCTAATCCAGGTTTATGGGTTAGTATGAGGCCAGAGCTGGGGTTTTGTTCATTATGGTAAGGGGTGGGAGGGGGTGGGGTGACTGTGGTCGGGGTGAGGTTTAGTGTTAGAGGGCAGATGACAACGAGAAAAAATTGGCCACCGTGTAGCCCGGACGGACGGACAGACAGACAGAGGAGCCTTGCATGATGTGAATGTGTGTGTTTGTATTATCCACCTGTGGTACTGTGCCTGAAGAAACTGGAACTCCTCCTTGATGCGGTCCAGTGACTCTGGGATGGTGAACTTGAAGGGCTGGCCTGGAGCCTGGTGGGGCGTCTGACACACACACACACACACACACACACAGAGGGATTATTAACATCATAGAGCCTCTTACAATATGCATCTGATCCTCTCCAGGCTCACGTGTTATGTCAACAACTTTTAATTATTAGCAGTTATTAAAACAAACAAACATTATCAATCCCACCGCTGCCCCAACTGACAAGAAGAAAGCGCTTGATTTAAACATGTGCTCAGCCCGGCGGGCTGTTAAAACTAAAAAGGTCAGACAAAGAGGTAATGTTATATCTTCCCCCGGCTGTGGACACCCGACTACAGCCAGGTGAACAACTGATCAAGCAAGGGAAGGAGTCTTACCGGGTGTCGCCCCTGGGGAAACATTGTTATCTCCGGGAGGATGTGACCGTTTCCTTCTTGAAAAAGTCCCGGTTTGTGTGTGTGTGTGTGGGGGGGGGGATCAAATGAGGGTACGGTGAGGGTGAAGGAGGCTCACGGAGACGAATCCATCATTTATCACTCGGACCAATCCAACAACAACAAAAAAAACACAAAACTGCTCCGAAAGCTTTGATATGAATCCCCCTCCGCTCCTCTCTCGTCTGTCTCTCGGTCGTTGTCCTCCGCTCCGCGCGGCAAACGCGGGGCCGTAAATCAACCGGAAAAACACGGGAAACGGCTCATTAGCTGGAGGCAGCTAAGAGGAGGAGGAGGAGGAGGAGGAAGGCAGAGGGTAAGAACCAGGTGAGGGGGAGAAAAAAAAAAAAAAAGGAGCCTCCTCAATCACTCCTGCGTTTGTTTTTTAGTGTGTAGGTCCCGATGTATTCCGAGTACAAATTCAAGCGGCTCTCAGTCCGAGGAGAGCATCAGAAACAAATCCACACAAGTTAATTGCAGTGAAGAGTTCCCACTTGACTCGCCGCGGTCGCTAGCTGGCGGTCGAACAGTCACAAAAAAACAAAAACAAATATTTACTTCCCCCGCTGAGTTTGGATGAAAAAGTACGTCCGAAATAGATTCAACCCCTCCAAAAAAAAAAAAATATGTTGTTAGTTTTGATAGCAACAACTCCCTTCAGTTGCGGCGACAGTCCACCTCCTAGCTCTGCTTTACCTCAATGGCAACTTTCTCACGCGGTTTCACGCTCCCAGCTAACCGAAAATAAAGCCCCGCCCACAAAACGACCGCGGACCAATCAGAGCAGCCGCTCCACGTGGGGATACTAATGTAGATTACGCGGCTGACCAATAGTCGCACTGCAAACTGCCCCGAGACTGTTGACCTGGTTGAGCTACGCGCGTCGTGTCCAATCAGGGCGCAGCAAGGAGCTGCCGTTCCAGGAGGCGCGCAGGGCGGGCAGTGCGGTGTGTGAAGGCAAGTCTCACCTGTCAATCAAAGTAACGTGGTGCAAGCAGACAGCTTCAGAAGGAGCGGGGTTGAAAGATGTGCGCACACACACACACACACGTACACGTGGGAACGCGCATGCACATGCACGCAAATACACAAAGGAGTCAACCCTCACACACACACACACACACACACACACGCACAGAAACACACTCTTTCTTACAAGCTGCTGTGAACCTTCCTAACAAGTGTCATGGCGAATCAACTCAAATCTCCCCTTCTTCCTCTTCTCTGTTGTCTATGTAACAATATACATCGTGCAAATTTATTTAGAAAGACTTGAACCCACTTTGTGTTCCTCTGTTCTTAAAAGAAACTAAAATCTAATTATGTTTGCTCATCTGTTGCTCAGTTTATTGCTGCTTTCGTTCAGTCTATAGGGTGAGCCACAGAGATGGCTCACAGGGATGGTCAGATCAACCCCCTCTCCCCCAAAAAACCACAACTTTAATGTAGCATTGTGAGGTTCTGGTACCACGTTACATCACTTCCATGCAAAGAAAGGAAACTTGCCAGGGGAAATCCTTATTTGCAGTAACACAGCTCCACAGAATGATATGTTATCATCCAAGCACACAAATCTAGACAGGAACAGTCGAAGAAAAAGGTCAGCAGTGCATGTGAAAAGAAAGGAGAGGAGGCGTTGGGTGGAAAAAATATTTTATATGCTCAGGAAAAAAAGGCTCAGACGAGCATCAAGATGCTGACACAGTTACATCATAGCCAAATATATGTACTGTAAATCCAAACCATATTGGTGATTATGTATAAGCAAAAATATACAAATTCCTCGCATATGAGGCAATTGTGATCAAACACGTGACAACAACAGGAATAGTATTCACTCTAACTTCCACGTTTCACTGTAACACAATCAAAGCAGGTTTGTTTGGTCTGTAGGCCGCTGAGGGAACCCCAGACTTCCTCTAAAATCAAATTCCTTCCACGTAACAATCACAAATAATGTTATTTGGGGTAATAAGATAAAAGATGTCCTCATTTGTTAATCCTCTTTTGAATTACCTACAGCGGCATGTGCAAGTCACAGCCTGAATAATGACAAATTAGAGGCTTGCACCACTCGTCTCGTCTCGTTTTGTGTTCGTAAGATCCGACAAACCTGAACAGCTAATTAACCGATGAAACACTAAGTGACTGACGTGATGAAGTGGCCACGTCATGATTGGTGAGGTGGTTGAAACTTGGTTGTAAAAGCAGACTCGGTGGGTTTTTCTCAGCTCCACTTATCCTCACTTCACATGAAAGCCCCTCAGCTCCACACTGACCTGTGATTGGCTTAGGGATTTCAATCCCTGACCTGTGACCTCTGACCTCTGCAGCGGCTGATCCAGTCCATATGAGAGACTCCTGACTGTGACCAGTCGTGACCTTTTTCTCTACTCTCACGAACACACACACACACACACACAGGTGTTATTCAGTGGGTGGTACTGTTAATCACAGTGGCGTGCATGCTCAGCTACACATTTATGTGCATTTGTGTGTGTGTGTTCAGGTGCATGTTTGATCCCATTTTGTCTTTTTCTGTTTGTTAACACTTGTCTTGACCTTCCCCTTCTTCCTTCCATCAGCTGAACCAATCCGATTGTCCTATAATATAAGCTAATCTTAATGTTAAGCTATTTTCTATTCCATTCACAGCCTAAACTGGACATAAACAGAAATCCTGTGCTGGGTTGACTGAGTATTTTAGTCTAGTATCTGGACCCACATAGTACAACTTAGTACTTGAATGTGCACATCTTTCAAAGGTCCAGTGGAGGGCTCTATTTACAGAATGTGGTAGAAACTGAACATAATATGTTTTCATCACCTAAAAATAAGATTAATTATCTTTTTGTTACCTTTTATATTTACACCTCTTCCACAGAGTCTGCCATGTTACGTCGCCACATTTCTTTTTAACTCACCCATGATAAAGGCTCAAAGATAAGCAGAATTAACAGCGTGACTGCTTGATTGACAGGTAGGTGCCGTTACAGATGGATTGTAAGCAACCAAGCGTCATTCGGACTGCTTCAATTAGCAGTTCAGTTAGTCATATTTACACATCATCTGCCATCCATCAAATGACGTCTTTCCCACACATCAGCACTCATCACTCCTCAACTCACCTCAAAGCTTCCTATCAAAACAAAATAAAACTTCTGATAACATCTCCAGGAAGCAGTTTGTCATACATTAAGGTGTGGCTGTGTGGGCTGATCATTCGTCACTCACAGATAATCTTTTAAAATGGCTACTTGCCCAAGAAAACAACTCAGTGTAGCATCATATTTCTTTGCCCCAAAGAAGAGCCGCCACCCTCTGTGCCCACCATCCACAGGGAGAAAAATAGAGGTGGGGTGGTAGGCAAAGGCTTGCCTTTTCCCAGCATCACATTCTGGCAGGGAAGGAACCAGAGTTGGTGCAGGAGGTGGAGCATTTTGGGTTTGTGTTTTTAGATAGAAGACATGTCAAATTGTCCAGTGTGCAGTAGTCACTGATCACAAGTAATCTGGATTGCATAATCTGATTACAAGAAATGAGTAACTATAATCAGACTAAGATTATATTTGAAAACATGCTTAATTAGATTATACTATTACATGAGATTGGGTTAGATAAATTGTAAACATTACTTTTGATCATGTCTGTAAAATATGGCAAATTTAATAATTATGAAACTTTTCTTTCATGATAAGCAGCCACCCTTTAGGAGTCTATAGATCCTTATGTGGAACAGGATGAATCTCTTGTTATACTATTGTGCAATACATTGGAGATCAGAGCTGCCACATAGCCTCTGATTGGTCGACAGACTCAGCCCAAAACATCATGGGACTGCCAGTGAACAGCTAACAACAATAGTTTTCAACACTGAAAAGAAAAAGATAAATAATAATGTTTGGCATAATCTGCAACAAGTCAACTTTATTGTCAACACTGCCATATGCACAGGACACACAGATAACTGAAATATATAATTTCCCTCATATACCTGGAGCAAACAAGCAATAAACATGAATATAAAGTATATATATATGTGTAAAGAGCTATAAAAAGTGCAGGAAATATAAAAATATATTAACAGCAATATAAACAGTGTGAAAAGTTTAAACAGTTTAAATGTAAGTATTAAAAAATTGCAAATTGTAATTTGTTTTCAGTAACTGGAGCTGTTTGACAGCCATGAAAGGTTCATGGGTCGTGGAAAGTATTTACTCCTACAGTATAAAACACTTTATATGTTCTGTTGAAACTGTCCTCACTTCTACTTTGATCAGTGTAATGCAGGAAGATGATGTAATGCATGTTGTGAAGGTTTGTTATTTCTTATATCAACAGCGTACTGTACAATGGACCTTCAGTTCAACGAGCAGCGACGTGACGTAGCTCAGAACGCTGTGAAAGTCTCCGCCTAAGGTCAGTTTGGCAGCACATTTTGTTAACTCCGACTACGTCCTGTGCAATGAGTACAATACGATTATAGGATTAAGACTTCAAGGTAGCCATTAATGGCTTACATAGTTAGAGAATATAGGTCCACTTAAGGAAAGAGTTGGTATATAACGTGTGTGTGAACTGGTCCAAACGCTCTCACTGATACTTTGTGTTCTGCTTTAGTGATCAGACAGCAACAGTCACCAGGCAAATGGATAATTGCATATGAGCTCACCGGCCTCCTGATTTCCTTAACAAATAGCCCATCCCCTCATTCACGTCAAAAGTATCTCACTCTCTCTCTCTCTCTCCTTTTCTCTCCCAGTCATTTGTTTAGAGTGGAGAAACACACAATTAGCCTCTGCTTTGGATGGGGTACAAGAACCTGCCATATAAGCCTCATTTGGTTTGCAAATGTCCCATTTCTTTCTGATTTTAGTAGCTAAAACAAATGGTTCGAGCTTTGTTTATAAAAAGAGGAGGGGAGAGAGAGTGGTGGAGGGATGGAGAGAGGAGTGACATGAGGGAGAAGAGGCTATTTTAACTGTGACCCGGTCATCTTGCCTGTAGAGGAGAGAAGAGGCTCTCCCAGATAATGACTGAACAAGCAGCTTTGTGTGGGCAGACAAATGGAGTGATCCCACTCTCGCCCCACTTACCAGAAGAAGAGCGTTGGTGTGATGTGTGTGTGTGTGTGTGTCTCGGTGCATGTGAGCTTATATGCAAACATATGTGTTTTGTTGGGCTGTGTGCTATTTGAATGTGTGTAAATGCGCATTTGGTTAGTTTGGTTAGTCTCAATGTGTGTGTGTGGCTGTGTGTGTGTCAGGAAAGGGTGTTAAAGAGTGTATTCATGGTCATGAGGTGGTGTGTGTGTCAACAGCAGATGATTTGTGTGAGGGTTCTGGCTGAGCTGTCCCATGGAGCCCTTTTGTTTTGTTTTGACTCTTCTGTTTTTAATGGACAACCAAGGACATCATTTGAATAGCATCACCCTGCCTGTCTGCCACTCTCTCTGTATTTTTATTGGTTTCCTCTTTGGAAGAATTTGAGTCTCTTTGTGCCAAGTCCAGTCTTCTTGTGCCCAATTTGAGATGAAGTTTTGCATGAGAGGAGGAGAAGAGAAGGAACACACTTCACATTTCAATATTTGTCACCCAAAGATCAGAACCATGCAGGGGGGCTAATCTGTGTCAACACAAACAGACAAGGTGTATTTATTTTGCCCGCTGTCAAAACTTTGCTGTCCTCATTTCGAGCTTATTTTGAATTTTCCTATGCTCAAATAAATCCTGTAACAATATATATATATACCATTCAGAAAAATGTGTTTTGCTTATTGTTACTTCTCTGGGATGTTTGAGCTCCACCGTGCAGATTGATGCATGTGCAGAGTTTTACACAAGGAGGCTGTTTTTCAGATTTATATGCTGAAAGTTTCTCTGCATGAGCCGTAAATCTTATTTTCAGAGGAGCACTTGCAGGCATGATTTTGAGACAAGCTCACATACAATGAGAAGTGAGTTTCGGTGAAGGAGGAGACATTTTCTGTCTGGAAGTTAAACTTTTGAAATAGTTGCATATCCATAGATTCTGAATTTCAACAAGGGAGAAGGAGTAGATAATTAAACATTTTTTCTGGTCCAACACAGAGTATTTTTATATGTTTTGTAGCATGTCTCGAGGTTACCTTAAAAAATCAAATCCTTCTTTTGTGAGCTAATGATCTAATAAGTTATTTAAATGTGACAGTACCCGTGACTATAATTGCTTTTTTTGCCACTTGAGGCTGATCAAACCACGTCATTCAAACTTTGTCCCAGACATGTCTGGTGTTAACATCCACTGAGCTCATGTGCATAACAGCCCACCTTTTTCTAGTCCGCTGTGAGCGTTGTCCGATGCCATTTGGATTTTTTGACAGGCAATAAACTGTTCACCTCGTGAAAGTGCAACTTCAGTGGCTGTGAACTCCCTGCAACCTTGTTGGATATCATTGTACAGACTACAGGTATGTATCTCTTCCTACTAAATCTCCTCCTGTAACTGCAGTAAATCACTACTGTCATATGTGCACAGTGTCTCTGAGGCTCAGTGTTGGTCTACAGATGACATCATCCTAGCAGTGTCTGGTTTCAAGCCTTCAGAGAGTGATGTTGTGATCGCTGACAAAAACTGCAGCATTGCGCATGATAGAGATAACATATGTGAACATTGTTTAAGGCTTTCATCCATCGTGGTTATTCATGTATCAATGCTAATGCTTAATAGACATTTTCATCAGAAGAGAGGGAACACCTATGTAAATATGGGATGCAAATTGCATTAAAAGCAGATAGAAACTGGTTCTGCTTCAAGTTCATCTTTATATAAGTCAGAATATGTACATATTCTCAACTGCTGTTAGTGATCACCTTCAAGATTTATTGTACTTTACTCACAGCGAGTTCTTTTTTCCTCTTTATCTTTGCATGTAGCTTCTCCTTGGACCCCCCCGGGCTAATTTAACCCCAGTTTCCTCTCTTGATCCCTGAAGGGACAACTCTGATGAAAGGTCAAGATAAAGTCAGAAGGAATCAGCATTTCCATTGTCGTTCTATAATTCACCGTATTTCCATGTAAAACAGACTCTAACGCTTGGAGGGGACTGTTTAATAGTTTGTCTGCTGGGCCGATAACAATCATAGAAAGTGATTCATTATAATCTGTGATGGTTGTATTTTATATACACGGACTAGAGCACCGTGAAGTGCACACAGACAATTTTAATTATTTTCCAGGAAGTAAAAGGAATGTGCTTTAGATTTCAATTACATTATGGAGAAATAATCAATTGTACATGGCTAATTTATTACTAAATCTGTAGAGGAGTTTTCCTCTTATCCATGGAGGGAAAAATCCACTTATTCTATAGTTCAAGGGTGTCCTGGATCCAAGCTATGTGAAACAGGTTTTTGGCATTTGTTGAAGCCACAGTATGGTATTCATTCCCAGTTTGCAGAGTTCTTGTATAATTTATGACTGTGCATTAAACAGCCTAGCACCAAGCAGCCCATCATGTAAACAGATCAGGGCTTTTACAGGCAGCTTGCCGGCTGTTTAAACAGACGAAAGGAAAAGGGGAGAAGGAGGGAAATTAAAACCTAAATGGAAAACATGTGCAACTGTGTGTGTATCTGGGTGTGTGTGTGTGTGTGTGTGTGTGTGATGGGGGGGGTGTGGGGGTGTTGCAACTAGACGATGTGGAAGTGACACAGTGTGAGGCGAAAACGCACACATAAAAACTTGCAAACACATATAAACACACACACAGACAAGCACGCATGCACGCAGACACACACACACACATAAACCTACGCACCACAAAACCTCCAGTTTTATCAAGTCCAGCTGTGAGCGGAGTCGTATCAAAGGCAGCATGTGGAGCAGAGCTGTGGTGCTGCAGAGAAGATCAGGTCCAGATGGGTTTCAGTCTGTCAGACAGACCTGCACGCCGCTGCTCTGTTTTATCCTGCTTTGTTACGTTATGTATCGCTCTAGCCTCCACACTGATCTTTCCTCCTTTGCTCTCTCCCTTTGTTTTATTTCAAGGCTTTCCTGTTTTAGTGAAGTCTAATAGGGACAACTGAGGTGACATGCAACAAAGGAGATGAGCCAGTTGCAAACCCACAATGTGTGTGTGTGTGTATCTTGGCTCAAAGCCACCAGGACGTCCGTCTGTGTTTCTGATCACAAAGACAACAAGCAGAAACAGGACTAGATATTGTCAGGAGAGAATAAAAGATTAGAGCTGCATGGATCATGTGGATGTTTTTTTTGTTTTTTTTTAATTCTCCCCGAGGTTTTGGCGGTTACTCCGTGTGTCCCAACATGTGTAGTGGCAGTCAGAGCCATGATCTACAGCAGATGGTCCAGCAAAAGGCTGGCTAATCAAGACACACACAAGTTCAAAGAGTTGTGTGGCTTATGGTATATATCACAGTGTATAAAACATAACAAATCACTCTGAATGCTGAAAAATTAATTTCAATGAAGACATCATGTAACTCGGTCGACATTATACAGCGATTAGCACAAACCACATCTGGTCACATAGTGACATAGTGCTGGATTCTACTCTGAGGTTACCATTAGCATGAAACACTGTATGAATGCATGTCAGTGAAATAGACATAATTGTGCTGCTGTAACAAAGTTGTGAATTATGGATTTCCCCAAGTGAAAGCAAAGTTTATGTCTTCATTTCTGTGTTCATAGTGCAACCGTAAAAGAGGCTTCTTGTTCTGTTAAAACCGTTGAGTCAATGAATGTAATGATGTGAGGTGTGTTTGCTTTGGACACAGACTAAACCAACCTAAACATCCTGTCACCACCTCAAATGTGGCATGACTGACATTCAGACCAAAAACAGCTCGGACTAAAACAACTTAAGAGGCTGCGCTTGTGCATCTGTGCTGTTTCCGATGCTGGTGGTATATGTTACGGTCGGTTTAGAGAACACTGCATGGTGCATCGATAAAAAATACGAGACAGGATTTTGCAACCCAGCAGCAATTATTCCATCTTTTGTCACAACACTTGCCAGATAAATAGTAAAAAAATACCATGAAATGTGTGCACATATTTGCAGCCTGCTGAATGACGTCCTACACTCCTTTAACCAGAGCTGTAACCTGAGTGATACAGATAAACACGTTTCACTAAACTGAAAAGTTCTCGTGATTTATAGTTTTAAGTTTTTGCACTTTGTTTTTCCTTGTGAAGCTAAAAAGTGTTTCTGGGTCCTCTTTTGATGAAGCACAGCACAGAAAATAGAAAATAAAACTCGAGAAAAGTTGCACCAGAAACTACACAAGATTTAAAAACACAGCATTATTGATTTTTTTACTTTTGTTGTTGTTGTTGTTGTTATTTCACATATTTGAGCACTAATGATACTCCAAGGTGAAGGAAAACTTGTTGGAACCAATAGAGGAAACTTTTAACAGCCCTGCTTCATAGCCCCTGCACAGACTCACTAAGAGACACATCTAATGCATCTATATAATTATAAATCTGCAATATTTTGTTTCATCATTCATCTAAAGTGCTCTAATACAGCAGGAATTTGTAGGTGTGGGAAGCTGAGCAGCAGAAGTGCAGCCTAAACGTGCTACTGTGTAGCTCAATATTGAGGCTGCTATGGCTTTAAATCACCAGTGGAACGGCTCCTAATTAAAATTTGTACATTCATTGTCGTGTTAAGTACTTAAGATAAAGTCCTCAACCAAGCGCCCGTTGCATAAGATCTTGAGAATATCTGAGATCAAAAAGCCGAGGCTCTCCTGTTCTCTGACTGCTTTGTACGGTCTTACACGTCTGTGTTCACTCAATGTTATTCCATATAGTAGCTCATGATTTTACAGCAGTGAAGAATGTTCAAAGTCTAAAGCACAGAGTCAAACTTTATACCACAGGGGTATTTTGAGCTGCCTTTTTGATCCACGTGTTTGATCTGTCTATTCTTTTTGATGCACTCTCTTCTAGTTTTCCTCCTCACTTTAACAAGGATAAAACAGAAAGCAGAATTGTAGCTGCCAAGTCGCTCAGTCGCGAAAAACACAAAGTCTTTTATGTCGGGTGTAGAGTCAGAGATAAAGTTGATCTACTTCTGCAGCATCTGAGTTTGAGACAATATTGCCGGTTTAAATGAATTCTCTTTGTTGTTGTCGTGTGTGTGTGTGTGTGAGTGTGTGTGTGTGTTGACTGCGTGGCCCTGTGCATGCTCTTGCACATGCATTTTATTATCTCCCTGTTGCTGTCGAGTGAGTCCTCCACATTTGTTTGTTTTGTTCATGCAAGGGTGCCTGCGTGTGGGTGTGTGTCAGGAAGGAGGTGTCAGGAGTGTATTCATGGTCATCAGGTGTGTGTTTTCTTACTGAGCGCTATCAGACAATTACGTGTGGATGCAAGCTATTCATGGCTTTGCTCTTTGTGTAAAAAAAAAAAAAAAAAGGAACAAAGATGCCTCTCTAGATACACCAACACCCAGTTTGTTTAACAGCCATGCAAACAGGCTTGGGGGAAATACCCACCACGAGTGATAATCAAAGGCTTGTTATGGTCATGGGAATGCAAATAGAAGTGTGTGTGTGTGTGTGTGTGTGTGTGTGTATGTGTGTGTGTTCTTTCGACTGACAATGATCTGGGTGTACAAATAGATGCAAATACAAGTGTGTGTAGGTGCATATGTGTGTGTGTGCACGTGGGCTCTCCTTGGCTGTTGTGCTAATCCAAGAGACAGGCTTAGACACTGAGAATCTTGCGACCCTTTAAGTAAGCATTAATACTGTTAAACCACAACTGAGCTCTTGCACACATTGAGAGAGATACAAACACACACGCACATTATATCGTATGAGCTCTCTAATCAATTTCTTGGCAAAGCACGAGCTTAGTTTTGGCAGCGTTGGTTTTGAACATATGTACTTAAAGGACCTCTACGTCAAAGGCCTGTCAGGTGGTGCAGTAAGAACAAAGAGGGTTAAAGCCCTCGTGAACCTGCTTATGTGTCCTTGAGTAACTCATGGAATCCCCACAGGTTACGTCAGGGCTGATGGATTTTTATTAGCACATCATGAAATAGATTATTATGTCTTAAAAATAATTTAGGAGGCGAGCTAATTCCCCTACAGGATTAAGGAAATATGACTTTATTATTATCATTAAATATAGATTAACGACGTTATGCTAAGTGGTGGTTAATGCCACAACATTAGTGAGAGCATGGTGGTTTCATATCAAGTGAATCGTGGCGAAAAAAATCCACTCCAATATTGTTAGAAGTAGAAGTAACACCATCTTTCTCCGCTTTCTCCAAGTCCGAGACGATTTTCTTCACCTCTCCACGCTTCATTTCTGGTGGCTGTGCTGTTAAAGTGATAATAATTTTGAGGTATGTGCACGTAGGTGCAAGTTTACAAGTCTTTGTGTATATTAGTGAAGCGGTGGAAGGTTAAGAAAAAAGGGGGCGGGGGGGCTGTGGGAGAGAGGAAGATGGCGGAGTGACAATGGAGAGATGAAGGAGGGGGATGGTGGGAGTGAGAGACGAGAAGATGAACTGATGGAGGCTCTGGGTGAGCGAGCAGACTAAGAAGATTTACTGTAACTGAGTTATTCAACACTGATGTTAAAGAGGCTTATGATTCCAGCATCGCTCCCACCTACACAACCACACACACAATAAATGTGTCTGTATGTGCGTGCGTGCGTGTGTGTGTGTGTGTGTGTGTGTGTGTGTGTGTGTGTGTGCGTCGTAGTCTGGCTTTTGCATAACTGCCAATAGGATCAGTGTGAATCAGACTGAACTAAGAACTAACCCCTGCACTTAGTTTCATGAATCTAGAGCAAGGGCATGTACACAAACACACACAGTATACACTGTGTACTGATGTGTAGTGTCGCTCATGTCAAAGACACAGACATGCAGCTCTGTCTGCTGATGTGTGGCTCACGCTGTAGAGATGTGGAGTCATTGTGAGTAACTCAAATCCCTGTTTTGATAACTTTTACCTTGACTTGATGGAAAATAACTGACTTGAGACGTGATGACTTGACTGATTAATTAATGATTAATGATTAATGATTAATTTTAAAATATTAAAAACATTTAATGTTGATATTCCAAGTGTCTGTGTAACGTTACCTGGTGTGTGAACTCTGGGACTGCCCTTGTCATGACTGGGTGACTCCCCGTCAGTCAAGCTCCATGAGACACGCCTGGGGATCAAACCAGATCATCATCATCATCCTCATCATCATCATCATCTCATCATGCCTGTGCCGTCAAATTAGCTTTTTTTGGTCTTCTTATATTAGTTTAACTGAATATAACTCTTTATATAGCACTAAATCATAACAAAAATCATCTAATGACACTTTTCAAGCAGGCCTACACCGTACAAGGTACTCTAGGTAAGTAAAATTGCAGCACATCCCATGTTAGAAAAGTATTACATGGGTAAATAATGGATCCACAGCACAATTATGTACCAACAACACAGTAGCATTAGCTGTATAAAGAAATGTGATGTCAATTTGAATGTTTTACCCCATCCATGGTGTTTCTGGACAATATTTTGCACATTTCTGTCTGTTTTCTATTTTCTATTTATGTTTCTTAACTTGTAGTACTTCCTTTAATCTTTATTTATACTCTTCTCGTTATATGTTTACTTTTGTTATGCACCAGTTTGCCTTCTTGTATGTGAAAACCTACTTGGCAATAAAACAGATTCTGATTCTGGTGCTGATCTGTTTTATTTTATATTTCCTCCTCTACTTTTAAAACAGGCAAATTGTGTGTTTGTCCACACTGAGGTTTTCCAGTAAAAATGATAGCACACAGCACACTGTTTCACCTAACACAGAGATGGAGAGAGACGAAGAAACAATGAGAGAAACAGCTTCGATCTTCGGTACCAAAGTGTTCAGTAATAGTTAGTGATAGCTCTGGTGAAAAATATACATCCTCTATACATCCTCTGTACCCGAGCTCTCCGTTCAGCACCACAACAGAGAGAAGAGATGAAACACAAGTGACATAACACCAAAGACAATACAGGAAATGAACATAAACCCTCCTGTCTCTCTGGATTTTTTCAGTCTGTTCTCACATTATCCCACTGGTATCCGCAGAGCATATGTGTAAGATGAGGTCATGTTTAGCAGTAACACAATGGCCTCACTTAGTCTCAGAAGGAGCTCTTTTCTTTGACCTTTTATTAACCTTGCTAACCGCTTTACAGCCTCACAGATCAATGCTAAATCTATTAGACTAGATTAGCATTAAGGCAGTGTGTAATGGCTAACCCTGTGTCTATGGGATCTCAGGTGTAAATACAGACTAGTGCTAATGCCACTACTGGTATTAGACCTGGCGTGGTCAGGGCTAAAAGCCATTATAAAACCAAGGTAGCTTTAACAAGGTCAGTGCATGTGGGCCAGTATCGAGGCTTGGAGAAGGTCACGTGATGAGCGAAATTGGACAAATATGACATGTAGGTAAAGGTAACACGCACTTATCTAAAAGAAAGTACAAAAAACAAGATCAGAGCGATGATTGGGAAGCATTTTTTTCTTTTCATTCGCACACTCTCCTCTCCTGTCCTTCCTCCTCTCGCTCAAACAGGATATTGAGCCATCGAGCTGTAAGACTTAAAAGCAGAATACAAACCTTTTCTGAATTAGCAGCGCGTCTTTAATGTGGAGGCAGCGAGAGATGGACGGGGGAAAACGAGACGAAAGGGGAAGAAAAGAGATGAAGGGGAGAATTCAGCAGCTTTGTGGTTTTGAATGGAAAACCACAGTCCAAATTTTCAGCCTCTTTTTTTTTTTTCTTAAACCAGAGCAGATAAGTGACAGCATATTTTTATTTACAGTAACAGCCACAGGGAGAGTTTGGAAAGGAAAAAGAGGGTTTCTTTACGAGTTTACACATGCCATACACATCCTTTGGTGAGTTAATCCAAGTCCATCACATGAAGGTGGTCACCGAGCCTCATAAACAAGAACCGAGGCTTGTCATTCTAAATCAATTCTTTAAACATTTTTTAATAGGTTTGTGCCATCCTGAAACAATTACTCTGACATTTCTTTTTGATTTACATCAACATGCAAAGTTAATTTCACTCATGGTTTTGGTTAAATCAATGTTTTTAGCCGCACTTGGAGTGTGGCTCTAGGGATGGTATTGTTGATGGGTCAGTCAGGCCACAACTAAAATATTTGTCTCTATTTGATGGGTTGCCATGAAATTTTCGATGGATGGATAGATGAATCCGAATAACTCTGTCAATCCCTCACCTCTCCGCTATCGCCACCCGCAGGTCAAAGATAGCACTGATCCACCAAGAAGTGGACATTTGTGGTTTCAGAGTGGAATATTTCAACTAATATGAACAAATATTTAACTACTGGATACATTACCATAATATTTAGTTCATCTGGTGCTGCTATGAGGTTAAAAATTTGGCTCATGACTAAGTTCCTATTTAGACCTGGCATTGACAAGTACAGGTGTGCACCCAAGACGCATCCAGGACGCACTGAGATCCAATCACTGAGAACACATTTGGGGGTGGTCTGGCCTGCATATGACCTCATTCTTTCAACAGTGTGTATGCACTGTGTATCAGGCCACACTGAAAGACCGCCTACTCAACTGACGTCCTGTAAGTACACACGAAACACACTGTCTGATTTCCATTTGGTTCACTGTAATGCAAACTATGTGTTTGGTCTCTCTTACCTGCCAAGATAAGAAGCAGATGTTTGTGTTTGAACTTCACCTTTTGTCAGCCCCGCACCTCCCTCCCTCATGTTTGCATACTGGGTCTGCAACCACTCCTGATATCTATCTTTAAAAAACGGATTCCTTATGAAATGTTAATTGCTATTAACTGGCAATATGCATGGCTTAAGCATACTAAATCTAATAATTATACACATTCATGCACTCGTAGTAAATCTTGCTTCCTAAAAACATCCCCTGACCTGATGTTTATCAGACAAGTTGTCATTTGAAAGCAACACGAAAACATGAAGATGTAAAAAGGAAGGATTCGGCGAAAGTGGAAAAAGATTATTTTGAACGCCTAACAGTGATTTTTCACGACGTGTTATCAGCATGACATTACAAGAACACAAAATGTCTTGGCATGTCTGCTGTTACTGATCAGTTACTGATGACTTGGTGTTTTTTCTGCTGCCAGTAATGCTGTGAATACCCATGTCCAAGGTCGTGGAGGTAGAAAAGCATCAGATGCTAACACCAACAAACACCACCATTGTTCTCAGAGGCTGGAGGCAAAGTACAGCTGTTAAGTGGTGTGTCAAAACAGTTTGATTCGCCTCCCGGATTCAGTTCCTAACTAAATGTAGAAGGCAGGATTTATATCTGAGGATCAACGCCGCGAACAGATCATGAAAAGACAGTTGTATGAGAAAAAGCAAAGAACTCTTTGACTCTCCATTCAGTCTCTTGCACGCTGTGTGAAGGAATGACAGTGTGTCGAAGTGTTACATCCAAACTGTCCAGTGCTCAACAGTTACATTAAGACACACAGCAACATATGCATCTATTCTGGGAGATGACTTTGTATCAGCAGTAGCTGGAGCAACTGAGGTCAACTGATGACAGACAGGCCGTGAGGGTCAAAAGCAAAATGTGTGTTTGTCTGCAATAACTTCCATATGGTTCAGAGCCCTGTAGTTTAAACAAATAAATACCACAGCATTTCCAGGTTAATTAAGAGCAAAGAAGCTGAACTTCATCCAGCTACCACTGCTTAACATGTTGTGTAGAAAGGAGGAAGTCAGGTGATGATGGATGGGTCAACAAAATATCAGGAGCTGTTTGTTGCTCATTTCCAACCAACAGACAACGTCGTTCCCTTAATCACATAAATATTAAGGTAATAACTCAAAACAAAATTGCAAAACAAGTTCAATTGTAAATGCTATAATCCCCTAGAGCTCTATTAGCTCGTTGTTTATCTGTCTGGCCCACAATTTTTAGAGCCAGATATTCCCCTCAGGAGTTGACAGAGAAAACAAAACTAACAGAGAGTGAATACTGGATTTGCATTCACCTGTTGGTCAGAAACACGACTCTAAATGAATGATAATGTTTCCCCATAGCTGCTGGACGCTTAAATAAGCAACTGTTTGCTAACGCATGCGCCATTCATGCTTAAAACATGAAGAAATGTCAACGTTGTGTTCACAACTTGTATCCACTGCTTTAAAGTAACCATAAAGGTTTTTTTTTTATGCTCTTCTGAGGATGAAAAGTCTCTCGTGTCATGCAGATTTTAGGGGAAAGTCTTCAAGTTAGTCCAAGCTTTGAATAAAGGCAAGTTACAGGGCTAACAGTAAGTGATGGGCCTTTGTTGGTCAGAGTTACCGCCACGAGAATTATAATGCAAGTGAAATGAGTGTCATAAGAAGGGTAATAAAACGCATGTGTGCGAACATGCATGCGAGCAGCATATGTGCATATCATATTTGTGCCCTGCTGCTGCCTAATCATCCTTTGGAGCAGCAGCTGTACAGTGGTGAGTGTGTGTGTGTGTGTGTGTGTGTGTGTGTGTGTGATGTGTGTGTGTGTGTGTGTGTGTGATTGTGTGTGTGACCGTTGCACTAGTTAATAGGAGATTTTCCATGTTGAGAACAAAGCAGTACAGTGGCTGAGAGAACGGCAGCAAACTCTGCTGACGCATTAAGTGGGGCTCTATGTGTGTGTGTGTGTGTGTGTGTTAAACACTCCTGAGGGAATTAGGGTCTAATGAAAGGCAGACAGACTAAAGTCCCAGGCAGACTGTGAGGTAACGTGACAACGTGCTAATGACTTTTTGTTGCCCTTAGAACGCAGATTTTCTTTTACTTTATCCTGAACTCACATGAACACATGCTCTGCACTGGAAAGAAAGAAGAGGCAACTCTTGTTTTGAAAAAAAAAAAAAAACCTCCCAGATAAAATTGTGAGGGGTAGAACCCACAATTCTCAGACCACAATCTGATAGCTAAGAGCACTTTGGAAGGGTTGGATGGTCGAACGGTTAGCAATGATGCATGTGACACCAGTGGTGCTGAGTTTAAACCCCACATCAGTGAAATTGCTTTTCCACCGCCAAAAAATGTTCCAAGAAGAAGGTTGTTGCTTCGACCAACGAATGTCCAAGCGTGACATAAAATCAGCGTCCTAACACTGACAAATTGTGAGCTTAAAATTACACGGCTCGAGATGTTTCTGTGGAGTATTTGAGAACAGAAACATTTGACAACCCAGCTGGTAAAACTTCTATGTAGTGAAATCTATCAAGTCCTGCGACCCAGTACTACTTTCAAAGCAAAATGCTATCAAAACACTCTAATTACACACTTCAATTAGAGGAAACAGATAGCAAACAGATATTCTATCTTAGCGGATGTTGGCACTCATGTTCCAATCAACTGAAGTTAGTTATTGAATTAGAAAAACAGGTATGGTTAGGCAAATGTCTGGAGGGGAGCAAAAAGAGACATACTGATGTTTGTATATAAATAAATGCGCCCCAAAAACTCATCAATAATTCTTCTTCAGTTCATACAACAGTCAACTATCGGCTGACACCTGCAAAGTACAATTCAAGGTAATCTTGTATTTAGCAGCAAAGAAAATGAAACACATTTATCCAATTCAGTGGAATAAGGAGCAAAAGGCTGTTAGTTGAAAAGTGGTGCTGAAAAAGGAACCTTCAGCCTGAAAAAGTGGCGTTCATGATGATATTACTGACGTCCTCCACCTCACGTATCATTGCACAGTGAGAAGAATGGACACTGCTTGCAAGCTTCTGGCAGGGAAGCTTGTAACAAATTAAATGTTTGTATCTAAAGGAGCTGATGACAGACCACAAACATTTGTCTCAATAAATGTAGATATGCAGGAAAAAAAAGTAAGATTTGTCATGAAAACCTGTCCGGCAGTGCACAGTTTTGTATTAGAAGTTTGATTGTGGGTATATACCTGCACACAACGGTTACGCACATTGTCCTGACCGCTTCTGGAGATTTGTGTCCTTAAAAATCAATGATGCGTGACTGCAAAATGCAATTACGCCCATGAGCAATGGTGGCAGCAATTTAGCATTTGAAGGTTACCACTAGACTTGTTACAAATGACAGGAGCAGCAGCTTGTTTCCATTGGTTAGGTTCTCTGCCATGATCAGAACATAAATGATATAGAAATATAATAAAAAGTGTGCTATTGATTCCACATATTTACGTGTTTCCTGTGAAAACAGCCTCCCTATCTGGCTTGATTGGCATTTACATCGCTGTGCATTGCAATGCGTTGAATCCAGTCAACACAGCCAGACCCGGGAACCTTCGAAACCAACATGGCCAGTGGTCAGTTTGGCAGGGAGTGCAGGAGCTTACCGAAGTGGTTTCCTCGCTGGGTTTGGCTCCTGGCATCTTGAGGCTGAAGCAGTTAGGCTCTAGACCGAGTTAATGACAGTTACTGGTTCACTGCAAAGCAATCTTTTCATCAGGAATGTCCGTAAATCACTTTGGTCATGTAACATTATTCCCTGTTGGTCTCAGAGGCAGTATTCGATTCGGCTGCTGAGCCCGGTTCTCTGGGCAGATTCAGTTAGCAGCAGTCGATTAGTGGTTAGCTACTTTAGCAAGCCATTAAGCTAAAGCTACTTGTTCATTCACAAGTCATTTGTAAGTCACATAGTTGAATCTTATTAGCTGGAGGACATCAGATGGAAAACCAGAAAATATATTCAGCATGAAATGTGATCCAGTTTCGCCAAAATAAAGTTGTTCTTGGCCCAGTCAGCCATGTAGCAGCACTGTATCAAACAGGAATGACTCAAGCAACACACGAGCAAGAAAGTGTTTCAGTGGATGCAAAATTAATGGATTAAAATACCTATAAATACTGCAGAAACTACTTTTTATCATTGTTGGGATGGTGTGTCGGTGATATAGCACCGTACGTACATGATAGAAAAGTGTTACCGTGTTTAGTTATGTTTATTTTGTTCAAAATCAGCAGTTCTCATAGAAGATATTTCTGTGTACCCAAGAGATAATTCAGCCATTTTTAACCCTCCAACCAAACACTGGTAAATATTTGAGTACTAATTACTATATCATGAGTCTAAGGGCAAACAAAGACAGAAAAGGATGACACCAGAGGCTGATACTTCTGTGTTCTCTGGATCAGTGAAGACTGAAAACAGATCCTAAGAATACTATGAGGATAGCCCGGTTTTGCTGAAAACATTAAACAGAACATCATAATTTCTGTTTAATAACACAGCGGTTTTCTTGCCTTCTGCATCCAGGTATTTGATCCACCACAATGTCAGTTTTTTCTGAACGCAGGAACACTAAAGTGAAGCTGCAAAGAAGCAAAAATCAGTGTGATGGTTCTGAGATGAGAAACATCTGCTTGTGTAAAAGTAATTAAATAATGTGTCTTTGTAAAACATCATGCAGGTGTGTGTGTGTGTGTGCGGTTATGTGTGTGTGTGTGTATATGTTTCCTGATTGTGGGTGGGCCCATTAGCCCACAACCTCTCATAGCTTTTGGGTCAGTGGTTTAGGAAAAAATGTTCCGAAACCACAACCACACACACACTCACACACACACACACACACTTACACACACACACACTGACTAACCACAACACACATAACCACACAATCGTGCCAAACTATATATACAGACACACACACGCTGAAAAAACACCCTGATCGTGTGACACACATCATAACAAACATTGCTCACATAAACTAAACACCCTGTGTGAGCGTGTGTGCGCGTGAGAGAGTGTGCGTGTGTGTGTGTGTGTGTGTGTGTGTGTGCGCGCGCACGTGTGTGTGTCTTGCTTTATTGAAGTTTTATGATGAAACATGAAGACTGACCCTAATTCAAACCATATGACGGCACCAGCGTTTGATCTCCACAAGCTCTCTGAGTCACAGAGGGGCTCACGGTGTGTGTGGTCACACGTTCGCTTTACACATGTGATGGGTTAATGGTCACACACACACACACACACACAGAAAGTCAGAGCGATGCCAGTAAAGACGTGCCCTATACAGCTACCAGTCGAGGGATATTCGCAGCTGAAGCTGAGCATCGGTCGACTCAAAGAATCCTACTGTTGTTTTTGCATATTTTAACTGCACTATAAATAAAAAGAAGATAATCATTGCATGACAGTACTCTCACTAAAAACACAGACTGTTCTCGTTTGGTGTGATGAAGTGCAGTTCAGAAGTCTGGACATTCAACAGAGAATTGGCTGTAAAGAAGTGTTCACGATGTTCTGAAATTAATCCCAGAAGACAAACAAGAGACAGCAATTTGTTCAGATGTAACAAATACTGTCATGTATAATTACATCACACACATTTCTGTTCATATTTACAAGCTATTAAGTCATTATATATATTACATTACCTGTCTATATCCTGTACCTGTCCGTAACCTGTTTGTTTAAAGCATTTTATCACATCAGCAGCAAATACAGCAGTACAAATACATTCAGTGTAAAATGTATGTCAATGCTGAGAAAGGACAATAAAGGCTAAAGGCTGATTCTCATGATATCACATCCTCCTGCAGCAGACAACATTCTCAGACTGGAGACATGAGACCTTTATGTGTCCTAAAGAGAACAAGTTTAGCCATGGGAATGTCTGTCCTGTGCAAATCTACCCTCTTGAAGAATAGTTCAGCATTAATTTTCCGAGAACTGAAAAAAATAAATATATATATTACATTTATTTAATTGGCGCACACATAAATAAAAAAAATAACACAATAATTGGCCTTCTACCAAGTTCAAACTAAAGCTGTGACAATTTCAATTCGAATACAGAAAAAAATAAAAATAAAATAAAAGTTTTTTCTGGTTTTCTAGTTTTATCATCTGAAGCAGAAGAAGGAGGAAAGCTGTGGCTTTCTTTGTGTTAATAAACACTATTAAGAAAATAAAGATAAGACACTGTGTGCAATGATCAAAACAATTTAATGCAAGCAGAGCAGCAAACATGTTGGTGGTTAAATAATAAAGGACTGAAGAAGAGACTGCTTAAGGATACTTCACTTCTGAAACACTTCCAGTTCACATTATTATTATTATTATTATTATTATTATTATTATTATTATTATTATTATTATTATTATTATTATTACAATGGAGAATTAATGGCGCTGTAAAGTAACTTAAACATGACACAGCCTCACCTAGTGGACATCCAACTAGACGTACTGGTAGGGGTATATATATTTTCACTTTGAACAGCACTCGGTTTGGTGTCGTCACCTTACCACCGAGCTTCATGCGAGGCTCAGCTACCTTAATTACAGTAGCACAAAGGTGATACTGAAAAGTGGTATCAATCCTCTAAATCTACCGGAAAGTTTGAACTATTTCTTTAACAGCTCTTTTATTCTCTTTCTGTTCCTTCTTCACCTAATTTTTTGCCCTCATTCAACCTTCCTCCTCACTCTTTTTTCTCCTCTTTACAGTCTACCTGGTGTGCCCCTCCTTGCAGCTTTTCCTTTCCTGTTTCTCTCGCTCTCTCTCTCTCCTGAGATATCTCTCAGTCTCTTTTTCCCTCTCTTCTACTCCTTCTCATGTTTTCTCTCAGTTTCTCACCAGTGGTTCTCTTGTGGTCTCGGGGGAAATCTCACAGGAGAACAGTACAAAGCCCCACATGACTCTGTCTCTTTCCAGCCACGTCCTTACAGGATTCACCAAACAGAGAGAGCACACACACACACACGTAATCCTGCAATAAAAGAAAGACACACACACACACACATACACACAAGCTTATGCTACATCACAACAGTGAGTTTGTCTGCATGTGTAATAGAGCGAAACAGAGAGAACACGTCTATCTGTTTGTATTTATTCCATGTTGACACTGAGCAACACTGTTATGATGTTTGTCATGTTCCACTGGGAAAAACAAGCTTATTCACACACACACACACACACACACACACACACACAAACACACACATTCAGGCTTACACAGAGTCAAAACCACACAGATATATCGAAACATATGACCACACACACACAATAGATACAGAAAATTGGATATCTGTATATATAAAAATGTTCAAGCCAACAGCTGTCACAGCTTCAAACCACATAAAGCTGATGTATATGTATTTTTATACATATATACATATGCATATTACTCTAGTCACATTTTTGTTTGCAGAAAAATGAGAGTGAAAATTGGTGCAGTCTATGGTTTGTCTAACATTTGCATTGACAAACAGCTGTGACACAATCAGCACCTCCTGCATACTTTTTGTGTACCCAGAGGATTAGAAAGGACAAGGAAAATATACCTAATACATAATACAGATAGCACTTCAACACCTTTTCTAATCTGTAGACACCACTATCAATTTAAAAAAGGTTGTTAAGAGGCTATAAGAAGGCTCTTACAGTGTCTCGTCCAAACCAAAAAAAAATCCTCAGTCACATCAAATGCATTTTTTATTATACAACTTTACTTGGCATAACGCAATGACACGAACCTAGATGAGAAATATTTGAGCCCTACTCTTTGTCTGAATCCCGCCACCAGGTGAACAGGTAAAAAAAGGTGAAGCTACACAACCCCAGTGCAATCTAAACAAATAGACAGCACAAGCTACAATACAGTATATACACAATTTGGCTTCTACATAAATGAGCATAACAAATATCCAAACAAAAGGAGTGTCTCTGTTTTTAGTCAGAAATTAAGATGATGAGGAAGTGCTTTGTTTGCTGATTTGGATGAAACGCTATTGAACTGTATTATTCCAAATGACACTCTCTAAGTGCCACTTAGTGTATGAGGGTTTCCTCTGCAATTTATTCTTTATTTTAAAAATTGAATTAGCAGCCTTCCTGTAGCTATAGTCTGATACCTCATCTGTTGTTTTTAATGTGCAGAGAAATAAAGTCTTTAACACACACACACATCTCAAAACTACTCTGTCCACAGATGGAAGCATCTCATTTGTAACTATGCCTATTTGCAAGCAGTGCAAGTGTGTGTGAGTGTGTGTGTGTATGCTCGAGCATGAGTGTGTGTGTGTGTGAATGTGTGGTTTGTGTATTCGTGTGCCTAGCCGTGGGCTGATGAGGGGAGGCATGTGGTGGCCATTTAGAAGGATTAGAACTGTCAGAGACATCAAGCAGGACTAATTATTCTGTTAGCACACTACACTGCGGGGATGGAGGGATACGGAGTGTGTGTGTGTGTGTGTGTGTGTGTGTGTGTGTGTGTGTGTGTGTGTGTGTTAGCTGCAGGCAGAGAATGATGGAGGGAAAGTAAAGCTAGAAAAAGATAAAGACAGAGATGGAAGACAGATGGAAATGAATCAAGCCAGACAAAAGAGGGAGAGAAAGAGAGGAGAACTGATCACTACTGTTAATACCCAGAGTTTCTGTATGAAACATAGATTGATGGGAACAGAGAGAAGGGTAGATTTAGAGGTGTATTAGCAAGAAAGACCCACAGGGAAATATGGGTGTATATATATATATATATATATATATATTGTATATGGAAGCTATAGAGCCAGGATTGAAAAACAAAAACAACAGAGAATGTAAAGTGAGAGGAAGATGAAAGGAGGGATGAGAAAGACAGAGAGAAGAAGAGGTGACCTATCTCATGCTTTCTTGGATGACTGCGTTTGTATCCAAACATCCCAACATGCACTGCTCTGCCACTCGGGGCGAAATCAGCCTGCAGCAACCAATCAGCCGTGGCCTTTTACCACCTCGCCGTGGGGCAGAGTGTGCGCAAGCTGAGTAAGTGAGTGTATTTGTGTTCGTGTGTGTGTTTGCATGTGTGTGAGTTCAAGCGTGAGTGCGCGCACACACATCTGTTTGCGTGTGTGTTTCTGGATATAGACCTCCTCACTACACTGCCTCTCTGATTTATCTTCAAACAGACAGCTCAGCCATCTCCTCTCCCACACCTCACACACTCTCTCCTCTCTTTTTCCCCCATCCCTCCCTTCACTCTCCGTCTCTCTGATGCTCAGCAGCAATCCATCCATCTTCCAAATACCTTCCCCTCCTCTCAATCTAACCCTCCCATCTCTCCTTCCACCCATTTTTACTCCTTCATCCGTCTCTCCCTGCTTCCATCTATACATCCCTCCATCTGCATTTACTTCCCGCGGGGTAGACAATTTCCTGAATCCCACTGAAGTGGAAAGATTTCAGATTTAATACATCCCCCACTGAGGAGGGGGATGAGGAAGGGGTGAGGGGTTCAAAGGAGGAGAGGAAAGAAGAAGAAGCAAAAGGTGTGAGGCAAGTTTTTAGATTTAAACCTGAGGTAGAAATATATTAATCAAACACATTGGTTATCCTAAAAGCCTTTTCTCTGACACAGCAGTGCAGTTCAGTCTGTTAACATGCTAACATTTGATAATAACAATAGTGTTGACGCCCCTTTACCAATTAGCACTAAACACAATCTACAGCTGAGGCTGATGAGAACATCATTAGTTTTGCAGGTATTTGATCAGAAAACAAAGTTTTAAACAAAAGAAAACTCAGTTCAGAGTGATTAGGGTTAATCCTCTGGGGACTACGATTGTATGTACAAAACTTATTGGTAATGTGAAGATATTTTACAGGGTCATTGAACATTTTGACCCACTAGTCAGGCTGGAGGAAAGGTCAGATAATCACCAAAGTCACACAGTCAATTGGTCCATCTTCTGGGGACCATGAAGACCAAGATATTTCAGTCTGGACCAAACTGACTGACCATTCATGCAGCCATACCCCTAGCTTGGTTAAAAATACTAACAAGTATGCAAGCTAAGAAGCCATACTGGCCAATGCCAGAACAACTTTTAATAGAACAACTTTTAATATATGATGTAGTACTCACCAAGACCTGTGCAAAAATGATGGAGCTCCTCTTTAAGACATTTTTACAGGGTGTTCATTTTAAAGGTCCAGTTTGTAAGGGACAGAATATGGCAGAAATGGGATAGAATATACATAATTATGTTTTTATTAATGTATAATCACCTGAAAATTCGGAATCATTGTGTTTTTGTTGCTTGAGAAGACGCCTTTTATATCCACAGATGCAGCAGGTATTCTTCCATGTTGAATCGCCATGTTTCTACAATATCCCATTCACATTTTTCCGCACATTTCTCCTTCCTAGCATGAAGGAGAGGTTCAGGCAAGGCAGTTGCAGCCAGCAACTACTAAATCCCTGGTCTCTTAAAACAAGGGTTGTGTTGCAACAGTAAGGGGAATAAATCTATAAATGCATGAAAAAATGTGAGATTATAAGTTGAATTAATAGAAGGGGAGGACAAGAGAAGCGTCAAAACAAGGTAATGTAGTAGTAGTAGAGAAGGAAAAGAAGGAAAAGGGGATTGGATAGAAAAAGATGGAGGAGAAGGAGCAGTGAGGAGGTTATAAATGAGTGGCCCAGTGTGTTAAGTAGGATAGCTGCTGTCATTTCATTCTGTGTTTTTATTCCCTGGCAGACAGTCACATCACATCACTTACGCCCCTCTCTTGCTTGTCCATTTGTATTTACGTTTGTGACTCTGTTGATGGATGCACAGTGTAAGGCCCGCACATTAATACATACACACACATAGAGCAGTCATGTGTCTTGCCTCTGAGGGATGGCTGTCAAGGTGATGTATAAGGGTCTGATCAACCTCAGCATCAACACTGTGGAGACCCTGAAGAAAATCAGCTTCGACCAATCACAGCGTCTCACTTTGTACTGTTGTGGTCCTAGGCATGTCCTAATGAATTAGCCGCCAGCTGCTCCACAATCATTAAACTGCACTACAATCAGAAACTGCTTTGAAAGTGTCAAGCATTACCTGGCAACAGCTGATATTTACTCTGTAATTTCTTTCAGCCGTGTGAGAAATTAGATTAACATCACATTTAAAGTGTAATTTCCTGTTTTTTTCCCCCATGTGATAGTCAGATTCGGCTCTGGTTACTGCCAGACAAACATCTGCAAAATTACATCTGATGCAGAATGAACGGCAGTCATGAAGACAACAGGGGCATTCAGCTTCATGATCACTTCATGCTAAATGAGGTTTGCAGCAACTTTGATGTTCAGATTTCGTTCAAAATGTGAAACATGCCATGTGCTGCTTGTGTGACTCTCATTCTTTAAACATGCTGGGAGCTGAGACGAGTATAATTCAATTTGTAGAGCACTTTGTTCCAGTTTTACATGCATGCAAAACTAATTCAAGGTTAACACATTAACTGAGCTTCATACGGAAGTGCAACAACTGAGCATTAAAACAGAGCAAGCAGACTGCAAAACACTAGTCAACCTCTGCAGTTGCACATTGGTACTGGAGTTGATAAAAACATATAATATCTCCCAAGAGCCTGATTTTATTTTGAGTTTAGAGCAATTTATTGTTAGTAGCCAACAGACAGACTTTTTTTTACCTTGTCTGTATCGATGCATTAATTAATGTAGCTCAAAGAAAATTTAGATATAGGGTGTACGTCTGAGCTCTGTTATTGTAAAAGTCTTACTATCAATGCATTACACCCTTTGATTGCTGATCCCACCTGCCGTGCTCAGAGGACACAGTGCAGCACTGTTGTTATAGGCTGGTGCTTACTGCTCTCTGCTGGTCACTTTGGGAAGTATTTTTGTGTAAGTCAGCCAAGAGAGAAGTCCCACAATGTCTTTTATCAGTATGTTAATGTGTGATATATCTCCTGCTCTTTCGTGTTATTCATCAGGACTGTCATCAGTCACACTAGGTAGGAACTATAAAAGAACAATGCTACAGAATAAATGATTAGTTTAATCATAGAGAGAGGGGAGAAAGAGAGGAGCACTGCTTAGAGTGAGCAGGAGAAATGGGAATTTATGACAACTGACATGAGAAAAAGATAGCAAGGCACAAAGAACTGCGAGAAAATCATTGCCTTGTCGACTTCCTCCATGACAGCTGACACATGAAGCGAGCTCAAAGAGGAAGAGATAAGAAAGAGAAAACAGGGAAAGAGAGATGATAGACAATTAAAGTCAAATTATGGGAGCATGCCCAAATACATTACCTACCAAAGTTGATGATTAATCATCATTGTGCAGCTTGTCAGCGGGTAATATTCACATTCATAATTGGAACAAATTGGTAACCAGTGGGGCATTTAGACTTCTGTATGTGTGTGTGTATGAGCGTGCTTTTATATTCTCATTAATACAGAGAGGGAAAAATGAACGTAGAAAATCCAGGACAAACAGTGTCGACTTTTCATTCCAATTAAACATCGCAGCAGCTGATTTTACTTAACAAATTAGCACCTCGTTAACCACAGAGGAGAAATTAATCTGTGAGGCGAGCAGCTGTGGTGCAGCAGCCAAAATTATTTGTTATTTGTCTCTTTATAGTATGTAAAATATACAAATATTACACTGGATCTGGAAACTAGAGTCATATGTTCTATCTTTTTTTTTTGTTTAAACTTAAACTTGATATTATGAGTATAGATAGCCTCAATATTAGTACGCTTACTGATGGATGCACATACAATATATGGATGTTAGTGCAGACGTGCATAGATAACCACTAGGTATGTAGTTATAGTATAATATATATATATAATATATATAATCATTCCTTCATTGACCATCTTACAAAAACAAAGAACCTGTCATGGAGTGTGAAGTACTGCATTTTATTAACTGTAGTTTGGACAGCGACATCATTCATTTTGACATCAGGACTAAATCAGACACAGCTGCTCTGCTTTTAAATCAAATCATATGAAACATTTCTGTCCATAATCAGATTTATGTGTCAATCGGGACCTCTTGTTGAGAAACTCTAAAATTCTTCAGTGAGAAGCAACCTTTATTTTAGTAAAAAGACTAATTATAATTAAATCAAATGCAATGCTAAAATAAAGTACAACAAAGCCTTCAAGGGTGCAGTAAACACACTTAAAAAGTAAAAGTACTAAACTGTTTTCTGCCACTAGGAGATGTCCGTTACAACACCAATGGCTAATCTGAGAGGAAAATGGGCATTTGTGTCAGCATTATCAGAAATTTAGTGTGTTTAGTATATTTTTTATTTATCATATTTCATATTCTTTCTTATTTTTTTAGTATATTTTTTATTTATCATATTTCATATTCTTTCTTATTTTGGCAGATTTTTTCTCATTTAAAAAAAATCTTTACATTCTATTTCTGTATATTTTATATTATGTATGTCTATATTGTTCTTTATTGTACAATTTTTATAGTTTTGTATTTTATTTTTATCCTATGTGTAGTGCTGTTACTTTGTTTAGTGCTCTTATGTTGAGCTGACCAGTTCCTCTTGTCCAAAAATATGAATGAATGAATGAATGAATGATTGAATAAAGGAAGTAGCCCAGTGGTAGTGCAGTGCAGGTAACAGTAAAATGTTATTTTAGCACTTATAATTAGTTGACATAAGTACAGTATGTATAAAAGTAGATAATTTGAGCGTCATTATTATAATATATTGTGTATGGCCTGCTAGGATTGTCAGATACTGTATTGCTGGAAGATCTGGCTTTTTTTTGGTTGACGTAACAAAGCATTTGAATGCACTAAACGTTAACCTCTAAAGACTGGTGTTATGAACCTGTAGACATGACACGAAATATTATTTTTCGAATGATTTTGTTAAAGAGAATATAGAGTGAAACGTCTTAAACTTAAATGTTAACAGACTTTGCATTACTCATAATAAGTCATGTTTAAAATGAACATGAGGTTCAGATTTCTACCAACTTCATGCAAGTTTAACATATTCCACACAATTGATTCTCTGTTATCTGATTCCAGATGTGAAAGAAAGGAAGCACTGGTCTTTAGATTTGTTCACGCCTGACTGGATTAGATTTGGTTACATTGTAATGAAATGATCAGAACAGTGCAATTGCATGTAACCTTTATTGATGATTTTTTTCATCTTTAAAATGTTAGTATTGGCCCCCTGGACATCTTCACATTGTCAAATTTAGCCCTCTTTAACCCTAGAACACTAACGTTGGGTGATTTTCACCCACACAATTCTTGTCATGTGATTTTCATTGTGTTGCTGCTGTCTGAGTTGCATGGGTCCTTGGGTAGCTTCAGGCTGCTCACTGAGGTAATGGTATGTTTGTTTCCCTCCTCCCATCTATGGTTTTTTCAAGAGGCATGCGTTCAGGTGATTTTCACCCGACGTTAGTAATAGTGAGTGCCATATTTGTCTCTCTCTCCCACAGTTGCAGAAAGACTGTGCCTTCACCAGACAAGGCTCACACGTCCCAGGAATGATTTTTACCAGTGAAGTTCCCAGCTCCATTATTTTTTTTAGTTAGGAAATGTCTCATTGAGGATTATCTGATTTTTCAATAATTTTGCTGCCTTTTTAAAGGGTACCTTTTTATTTTATTTTATATGATATTGTATATTGGGAAATTAAAGAAGAGTACTACAATTTGGCATACAGTGTTGTAATTTTACATAAATTGATGAAAATTGTATTTTATCCGGGATATATATATATACCCGACGTTAGTGATGGTGTTTAACGTTAGTGTTGTAGGGTTAAAAGAAGTTTAGACACTCCGCCGCCAGGAATTTTGGGCCCCATGACAAAAAATCAAACTGGGCCCCCTCTGTGCAGCTGTTGTCACCACATCTCTAGGACCTAACTATCCCATCGAAAGCTTTACATAACTCTAATCAAAGGCTTGCAACTGTTTTGCATCTTGTAGTTCAATACTAGTACTAGCACAATATTTACTGCTGGTGATTTGTACATGCATGCATGTCTGCATACAGTCTGCAGTGCAGTTCACTGTTTGATGAGAGATTAAAAGCCACCATAAAAATGTGCTAAAGGCCATTTTTATTTAACTTTTACTGCCCAAAACACGTAAAGAGATAATTAATTTCATTGAAATATATATACTCAAAGATGATGGTTTAATAATTTTATATTGGTGTTTACCTATTTTTGGGCGCCCCAGTCAGTCGTGGGCCCCAGCTAAATATATTTAGCTGTCTTATAATGATGAACTTTATAAACACTTGACAAACTCCTCTCGGTTTACGCATGCGCAACGCGCCATTGAAGGGAATAGTGTGAGAAGCGGGTGAAGTGGGTCGGGGCTTGACACGAAATCTGAGATTTGACTCTTGCTCGTTTGATCCGCGCTCTTTGCTTTCTGTTTAGGATGCGCGGCTACAGCTTGCAGACGAGGACTTTTCCCCGACACTGTGGCTCTGGAAACCGAAGCCGGTGAAATTTATGAGGGTATCCCAGGAGGGAGGCTTCAGGATCTGCACAGCCCCGCCGCTGGCCCCGTCGGCACGGTAACTCATGGCACAGAGGCAGCTCCTCCTGCTACCGCTGCTTTTTCACATAGCTTTGATTGGTTTGTTGTTTAAAACTCGCTCACTAACTAAAGTGTTTGCACGTTTGCATGAGGTTATTTCGTCGCCAGCTAATGAACAAAGTGTTTGCGGTGAGTTATTGTGCTGCGGAGCTGGACGTGATAAACAAACACGCCTGCTAACCTCAGCCTAGCATGCTACGTTAGCTCGCTGCTATCAACAATCATCGGCTAGCACGTGTCAAGGGTCTTTAATGGGAAGGGGTGTTTCCGGGAAGGCGTTTCAAAATAAAAGCATAACAGGCAGTAACACCAGATAGATATAGACCAGGCGTCCTAAACATTTTCAGTCAAAGGAGAAACAGAATAGGGCCTATAATCACTTTTATATTAACCTTATTAAACTTCTACTGCGCCTTATTAACCTATGTATATACTGTGTTATTAGCCTATATGTGTTTATGATTGATAAACAAGTATAATTATTATTGGTTATGCCAAGAGCTATGTGTCTTTTAGACATTCATCCGATGCCTCCGCTGTTTGTACTTTTCTCAGCTATCTGCAGCCTCATGTTCTCCATTATTTTGATGAAAATTGTCAATTATTATGACAAAAATTGGCGGACCTTTTCGGACCCTCTAGGGGTTGTGGACCCCTGGTAGAAAACCCCTCAGACAGACAGACAGACAGACAGACAGACAGATGACTTTATTAATCCTCAAAGGGAAATTGGATCGTCATACCAGCAGTCCGGTATAAGTGAATACAATAAAAATACATTAGAATAAGATACTGAGGTAGAAAAAATAAAAAAATAAGAACACAGAATGGGACAAAGACAAGGACCCCAACTCAAAATAAATAGGTAGATAAGGTGGCAAGATGATGGTAATGTTATTGTTGATAATAGTATATAATAATAGATAGATAGATAGATAGATAGATAGATAGATAGATAGACATAGAAATGTGTCATATTTAGCCTGTGCAAAGTGTGCATACATACATAACTGCAATATATAATATGTACACATGTACACATGTGTATAAATTTATATATATATATATATATATACAGTGAATACAAAGGGACTTAGTTTAATGCATATTTTAAATTAACAGATTGCAGTGGGGTACGGCTTGCTTGCTGGTGTTTCTTTGGTAGCAACGTGGATGCAACATGGTTCGACGTTGGCCTTGTTTTGTGCTGTGAAATTCACTTAGTTCTGCAAAATATTCTCTTGTAAAGTGACGCC